>NC_091951.1:167759711-168003154 GCF_031021105.1 Erythrolamprus reginae | reverse complement strand
TCTCTCACTTATCATATATATTTTCTTTCTTTCATATATCCTCTCCTCTAAGTTCACTTTACCTTATATATACAGTGATCCCCCGAGTTTCGCGATCTCGATCTTTGCAAAACGCTATATCGCGATTTTTCCACCCGATGACATCACTCCCTTCCTTTCTCATCTTTCTTTCTCTCTCTCTTTCTCTCTCTTGCTTCTTCCTCTCTCACACTCTCTTCCTCCCTCCCTCATCTCTTTCTTTCCTTCTCTCTCTTTCTCTATCTCTCCCCCTCTTGCTCTCGAGCGGCAAGCGATCTTGGGGTTTCCCCTTTGCCTGGGCGGCGGGAAGACCCAGGGAAGGTTCCTTTGGCCGCCCAACAGCTGATCTGCTCCGCAGCGCGGCAGTAGCGAGGAGCCGAAGATGGGGTTTCCCCGTTGCCTGGGCAACGGGGAAACCCCATCTTCGGCTCCTCGCTGCTGCCGCGCTGCGGAGCAGATCAGCTGTTGGGCGGCCGAAGGAACCTTCCCTGGGTCTTCCCCGCCGCCCACACGCAAACTCCACCATCTGCGCATGTGCGGCCATGGAAAAAGGGGCGCGCATGCGCAGATGGTGTTTTTACTTCCACACCACTACATCCCGAAAAAATCGATTATCGCGAGGGGTCTTGGAACGGAACCCTCGCGATAATCGGGGATCACTGTATTACTACATGTCTATTTTTCTTCCTATGTATTTGTGTATTGGACAAATGAATAAATAAAAATAAATAAATAAAGTATGTGCAAGAATAATTTGCAGATCTTTAGATGAAAGACAGAAATAAAATGGTATAAAAGAGGAATGGCAGAATAATTGCAGTATAGCGTTATACAATGAAAATGTCCTTAGAAACAATTATCTGTTTTCTGTGCAGTTGGATAGCATTATGCTAAGTGCCAGCACACGGACTCATTTGTATTTCTCACAATCACCACAGCACACAGCCAGCCAGCTGAGTGATCATACTTACTTTATTAGCCAACATTTTATGTCATCTGGCACAGATGTTTGCTCTCCCCTCTCATAATGCTTATTATGCCATGACATTACCCTGTTCTGAAAACTGCATTTATTTTATTCAAGACTGCAATTTAGGAAACTGCTCAGTGCTTCTGGGAATGGCAAAGCAGAAACACATTTTCCAACAAATTCCAATTAGCACTCCTGTCTGAAGTTGAACTGGGAAGGCCCAATTGGGAGAAAATTTGTATGAGCTGAGCAACAGTTTTACCATTTTACAGAAAAGCATTTCTTAGCAGTGGAAATTCTGATTTCAATTGTGGTCATGTTGAGGACTACCTGTATACCACGGCTTGTATATAGCAGTGATAGCAAACCGTCCCTCCCCCCATCTCTTCCCTCCCCCCCATGCATGCACATCCCCCATATGCTGCCCCTGCACATGCACACAATCTTCCAGTCCAGTGCATGTGCACAAGTCTCACTGAAGCCTGGGATGGTGAAACAATGGCCAAATGGGGCAAACTGGAAGTTTGGAAAAACAGACTTCTGTTTCGCCTGTTGTGCTGTTTTTTGCACTCCGGAGGATTCAGGGAAGCTTCCTGAAGCCCTGGAGTGCAAAAAAGCCCCTACCCAATGGGCAAACTGAAGTTCAGAAAATGAACTTCCGGTTTGCCTGTTGTGCTTTTTTTGAACTACGGAGGGTTCAGGGAAGCTTCCTGAAGTCCCAGAGTACAAAAAAACCCCACCCAATGGGCAAACTGGAAGTTCAGAAAATGAACTTCCGGTTTGCCTGTTGTGCTTTTTTTGAACTACGGAGGGTTCAGGGAAGCTTCCTGAAGCCCCAGAGTACAAAAAACCCCACCCAATGGGCAAACTGGAAGTTCAGAAAATGAACTTCCAGTTTGCCTGTTGTGCTTTTTTTGAACTACGGAGGGTTCAGGGAAGCTTCCTGAAGCCCCAGAGTACAAAAAAAAGCACCCAATAGGCAAACTGGAAGTTCGGAAAATGAACTTCCGGTTTGCCTGTTGTGCTTTTTTTGAACTACGGAGGGTTCAGGGAAGCTTCCTGAAGTCCCAGAGTACAAAAAAACCCCACCCAATGGGCAAACTGGAAGTTCAGAAAATGAACTTCCGGTTTGCCTGTTGTGCTTTTTTTGAACTACGGAGGGTTCTGGGAAGCTTCCTGAAGTCCCAGAGTACAAAAAACCCCCACCCAATGGGCCAACTGGAAGTTCAGAAAATGAACTTCCGGTTTGCCTGTTGTGCTTTTTTTGAACTACGGAGGGTTCAGGGAAGCTTCCTGAAGTCCCAGAGTACAAAAACCCCCCACCCAATGGGCCAACTGGAAGTTCAGAAAATGAACTTCCGGTTTGCCTGTTGTGCTTTTTTTGAACTACGGAGGGTTCTGGGAAGCTTCCTGAAGTCCCAGAGTACAAAAAAACCCCACCCAATGGGCAAACTGGAAGTTCAGAAAATGAACTTCCGGTTTGCCTGTTGTGCTTTTTTTGAACTACGGAGGGTTCAGGGAAGCTTTCTGAAGCCCCAGAGTACAAAAAAACCCCACCCAATGGGCAAACTGGAAGTTCAGAAAATGAACTTCCGGTTTGCCTGTTGTGCTTTTTTTGAACTACGGAGGGTTCAGGGAAGCTTCCTGAAGTCCCAGAGTACAAAAAAACCCCACCCAATGGGCAAACTGGAAGTTCAGAAAATGAACTTCTGGTTTGCCTGTTGTGCTTTTTTTGAACTACAGAGGGTTCAGGGAAGCTTTCTGAAGCCCCAGAGTACAAAAAACCCCCACCCAATGGGCAAACTGGAAGTTCAGAAAATGAACTTCCAGTTTGCCTGTTGTGGTTTTTTTGAACTACGGAGGGTTCAGGGAAGCTTCCTGAAGTCCCAGAGTACAAAAAAAGCACCCAATGGGCAAACCGTGAATGTGGAAAATGCACTTCTGGTTTGCCCGTTATGATGGGGGGTTTTTTGCACTCCAAGGCTTCAGGAAAGCTTTCCTGAAGCATCTGGAGGATGAAGAGGCCTTCCCCAAGGCCAAATATCAGTTTGCCAGCACGCTTATGTAAGCTGGAGCTGACATGGGCAACATCTCACGTGCCCTCTGATATGGCTCTACGTGGCACCTATGCCAGTTTCCCTACCATGTTCATTATAGAGATGAAAGTATTAGGCTGATATTTTCAGCTCAAGGAAAGTGCATTTGAGAAGGGAGTAGCGGGGCAGGAAGACTTCACCCTCTGATCCAGAAATAATATAATCAAAAGAGGTAAAATTAGCCTAATGTGTCATTGGCTAAAAGAAAGGAAAAAACCTAAAAAAACAAACAGTACTTGCAGTGGGCCTTGATTTGGTTACTCCTACCCAGAGGACGGGGAGCAAACATATTCCAGCTGCTATTCCAGAGTAACTTAAAATTTCAGACTACAAATCAAATTCTTTTATCTTTCATAATTACCAAGGAATGGTGAGCTTCCAGCAAGTTCATGATGCAATACAGTGGGGAGAAATAATAGTTTTTTAAAAAAAATCTAGAGAATAATCTTGTCTCTAAAGAAATCTGCTAGTGGTCCCATCTTCTTGCATTCCTTGATTTACTCCTTAATACAAAATCAAGCTATTAAGTACCTATTGAAAAAGCTACCATGATTGTCCACTACAATCAAAGCGCAGCATGAAAATCAAGCACATACCACAATGGTGGGATTCAATATTTTTACTACCAGTTCTGTGGCTTGGTGGGCATAGCTGTGCAGACATGTCAAAGAAAAGATACTGTAAAATCTCTATTCCCTCTCCAGTCCAGGGGAAGGTTACTCCAAATCCCAATTTTCTCAGCTGGGTCTTGGGAGACAGAGGATAGATGGGGACAGGGGCAGTTACAGGTGGTATTTATCGGTTCTCCAAACTACTCAAAAGTTCCGCTACCAATTCTCCAGAACTGGTCAGAATCTGCTGAATCCCACCTCTGATATACCAATAAAATAAATATATAAGATTTCCTAAAGAAAAGTAGTTTTCTTTAACTATAAGTCATGCGAACTGAGAAGTGCTGCTTGTCTTGTTATTAACATTTACCTTTTCTGTATATGGAGATTCTCCGTCATCCAAGTCATGGTTGTCCCACAGATGTTTTTTCAAGAGGCAAGTGGAATTTCTGGTCTTTCCTTGGAAACATTTTCCTTCTCATCCAAGAAGCTTTTTGGATGAGAAAGAAAACATCATCACAGAAAGTCCACTTGTCTCTTGAAAAAGCACCTTTGGGACATTTATCTTTCCTGCTTTCTTTTTGCATTTACTACATTTGTCTACATTTGAAATATGCCTAAAAGGATCCCCCCCCACTTCTTTATATCCAGACAGGAATCATGTTTAAAAATTTTAATCCCACTTGTCCCACTAAATAATCAGCACTCATTTCAAATTGAGTAATTATGTCAATCAGTGTTATATTCTTCTAAGGTTCACAATATTCCCAAGTAATAGTGTGTTTAAACTTTAAAATAAGCAGTCATTAAACATATATTCATTCAATATTATGAGTTCAGGAGACTCTCTTAAGCAATTTGCATATTTTTCCAACTTGGAATAGGAGGTTTTTTTGGAGTAGCTTAGGAAAATTGCTTTCAGCATTATTATTTAATAGCAACGTTCATTTTTAAATTCAAACTGCAGGTCAGAACTATGAGTGGCATTGATTTCTCTTCAAGTATTGTGCTTGAGTTAGTTGACCTGCTAGGATGCATTTTTCCCCTGAAGAGATCTGCACTAAAATTGTTACATTTAATAGCAATAGCATTTATTTTATTTATTTATTTATTTATTCATTCATTCATTCATTCATTCATTTATTTATTTATTAGATTTGTATGCTGCCCCTCTCTGCAGACTCGGGGCGGCTAACAACAATAGTGAAACAATATATAACAAATCTAATATTTAAAATAATTTTAAAAACCCTAATTTAGAAAACCAAACATACACACAAACATACCATGCATAAATTGTATAGGCCTAGGGGGAAGGGCATATCCCAGTTCCCCCATGCCTGATGACAGAGGTGGGTTTTAAGACTTATATACTGCTTCATAGTGCTTTTATAGCCCTCTCTAAGTTTACAGAATCCACACATAGCCCCCAACAATCTGGGTCCTCATTTTACCCACCTTGGAAGGATGGATGGGTCAACCTTGAGCTGGTGGTGAGATTTGAACAGCTGAACTACAGCTACACTCTAACCACTGCGCCACCCTGGCTCTCCAAAGCAGGGATCTCCAACCTTGGCAACTTTGACTTGTGGACTTCAACTCCCTCAGCTTTGCTGGCTGAGGAACTCTGGGACTTGAAGTCCACAAGTCTTAAAGTTGCCAAGGTTGGAGACCTCTGCTCTAAAACTAATTGATTGTATTTGAACAAGAAGCCAAGTGTACTTTAAAAAGAAAAAAAGGAACCCCAGAAATGCATGACCGGCAGCTTAAACCGCCGGCCGAAATTGCCCCCGGAGCAGGGGGACGCTGCCGGCAGCTCTGTTGAGCTCTGAATTTCCGGGTTCCTTAGAACCCAGAAATTCGGCTTCGGGCAGAGCGCCAGGGTTGCGCACCCCCTGCTGGTCGCAGGGGGAGGTCCTAGATCGCCCTATTTAAGGGCGATCCGAATAGGACCTCCTCCTTGGGTTTTCTGCTTCTGAAGCGAACACCTGCCCACCCTCCGCTATTAACAGTGTGTCCTAAGGAGGTCGCCTCGGGGCCGAATAGGAATTTTTTGCGGCCTCCCCTTTAGAGGCGGCCATTTTTTCACCTATTCCACACTGACAGTGCGGACTGGATTGGTTAGGGGGTGCGGCGCACTTAGATGTCAGTATAGGCCTCCCTTTGGTCACTGGGATTTGGCAGGTTAGGGGCGGAAATGGGCAATTAGAAGCGACTGCGCATGCTCCTTTGGGCATCCTTTAGAGGGTGATGGACCGCCTCTCTCCAGGAACTAGAGGTTGGAGCAACGTTGGGGATTGGAGAGAGGATCTCCATGGGAATCACCGGATCCAATTTCCCACAGGGATTGGAGGGTGAACTCCTCCCACACGATGAAGGGGCATGGCTTGCATCCAGGTGAAGGTGGCTACCTTCACCTGGTACAGCAAGGAGTTTATGCCCAATGTTGCCAAGGAAGTTTCTGGTAGGAATTTCCGCCCCGTTAGTTTTGGCCTCTGCAGGTCCTTAGTTATGTTTGAATTTAAATATTTAAATTTACGCATTTAAATTTATTTAAATTTATGTTAATTTAATAAAATGACCCTTATTTAATCCACAATATGTCTCAGCGTCTTTACTCCGCTTCTGGGGCAATTTGCTTTTCTATGCAGTTTTAGATTTCTCTGTTGGCGTCTGGTCTCTCACGTGAAACACTGGTGCTTTACTAGAGATACCTAGTTTGAGAGAGAAGCCAGCAACCAGAATGCAGGAAGAGTTTGGAAGAGGCCAGTGCTCTCCTGGGCTCTGGGGCTCAAAGGAGGTTGCTACAGAGAGAAACTCTGTTCATCTCCTGCAACCTTTGCAGAACCCTCTGTGAAATGAGAAGATAAAGGGGGTAGTCTTCAACTTACAACCATTCATTTGGTGACTGAAGTTACAACACCACTGAAAAAAAGTACTTACAAAATTGCAGCATCCCATGATCAAAATTCAGGGGCTTGGCAACTGGTATACATTTGTGACAGTTGCAGCATCCCAGGGATCATGTGATCATGACTGGCAGCCTTCCCGGCTGTCTTCAGACAAGCAAAGTTAATGGGGAGGAAGCAGGAGCTGCTCAAGGATCACGTGGTTCACTTAACAACCGCAGTGATTCGTTTAAAAACCATGGCAGAAGCTTATAAAGTCAAGCGCAACCCACTTAACAGCCAACTTGATTAATCAGCAACAGAAATTCTGACCCCCAACTGTGGTCATAAATGGAGGACAACCCCTCTCAGCACAACTAGCAATGCTGATTCTATGGGCAAATAGAGCAGATTGGGGGCTGCAGAGAAAATAAATTGACTTTTACACCTCTTTGCATGTATGTTTCCACTCCAGGTAGAAATGTGCAGTGAAATGACCCCACAACTCAGCAACTCTGAGGTGTGAAGCACAAATACACAATGATAGAATGAGACTGCCACTAGTTTAAAATTGATATAGTAAGTTAGATATAGTAAATTAATACAAGTTTTGTACACATATCCCAAAGTAATTGTCCAATTGATTGAAAAATAATGTTCACAATACACTTTAATTGGCTTCCAAAGACTGCAGCTAAAAGCAAAACGAATTAATAAATGAGCAGAACCTGAGACAAACCTTTAGATGTCTTTTTTTTTTGCAAATCTTAATGCATACTTTCTACTTAAGTGTAATTTATCCATACGATAATTTTAAAAAGCTAGTGAACATGACAGGTGCTGAAATTTATATTGGTATTAAATGGGTGTTATCAACATACTGAAAGTAATAGAATCATAGCAAATTGCTGGCTAGAAAAAAATATTATTACCCTAATGGGGCCAGAGGTGTTGAAATGTTTATTTTTAGGTAGTATTTCTACAAAAAAAACCCTTCTGAGATGCAAGAAGGGACTTCTAAACAAAGTATTATATACAGTATTTCTCTCCTCTAAACACTCCTTATGACCTTATATTGACTGCAATAATATGTTCTCACCTCAAACTTCTGCCTTAGTTCTGCATTTCCATCATCATCAGCTTCTGGTATTGGCACATTATAATACTCGCCTTCTTCCTGGTTAAGTAATTTATACCTGAACAATATGAGGAAAACAATTTGAGATATATAAAAAGGGTTGTTTGATGCATTTTTATTCTTACTATTTGAAAGCTGGTCATTTTTTTCCAGAAGAAAAGACTAGAAAAGGAAATTGTGTGCATAGTCCTAGTATTAGAAATTTACTGACGCCAAACAAGCTCTCCTTTATAAATGATGATAAATAAACTTAAAGGGTGCAGGATTTGCCTGCAGTAAGAAATTAGCACAAAAGATGCTAAATAGGCAGCTGAGTTGAAGGCTGCTTCATCGCTTCTGGAGAGAAACCAAGGAGAGGCGTTGTATTATTGCCTTGGATTCTTCTACTCTTTGGGGAACTAACTGAAAGAAGAAGAAAAAAAAGATCCTGTTTCTACATCAAAGCCAGCTACTAACTGAAGTATTATTTGAAAACTCAGCAACTTTTCTGTGTTTCAATTCCTAGTATAAGCTAATAATTATATGTTCTGTAGCTATCTAACTGACACAGTGAGAAAGCATTTCAACAACTGAATAGAATGTATGGACGATAGATCGATGAAACAGTCCGGGGTTACAAAGGTGTCTTACCAACCACAAGCTGGTGACTTCTTCAGTTCCGACACCCCAAAAGAAAGGGATCCCATGAAATCATTCCTAGTAGTTCGATCCCAGTCCCAGATTTCCACTGATAACCTTCTGTCTTTGTCTGTGGGCTTTAATTTACTACAAACAGAAAAGCAATTTGCCGTATTTAGGTATTCGTACAACAAAATGTCATTGAAATATGATTAAGCAAAGCATCCACATGCCACTTACAACGAGAAGGACTCATTCCAGTGTGGATTAAGCGTTGAGCGGATGGTTTTTGTTTTCTGTTTACTTTCATTCTTAGGATCTGGAATAAGTTTCAGCTTAACATACGGGTCTGAGAGTCCATTGGGATCCATAGGGATTAGATTTCTTGCATCCCGCACTGAAAACATACAAAATAAATGTCAATAAATTATAAAGATTAGAAAAGTAAGCCAGCTGGGTGACCTTGGACCAATCTCTCCCTCTCCACTCAACCCACCTCATAGGGTTATTGTTGCAAGGAAAATAAGAGGAGGGAGGGTTATTACTGTATTTTTCAGAATATGAAATGCACCTTAGTTTGGGGGGAGGAAAATAAGGAAAAAAGGTCTCTGCCTCCTAGCAATTTGCCAAACAGCAAACAATGCAGATGATATACACTGTTTTCTGTGTATTTCTGTGCATGTGTGCCTGGCCCATAGAAATAACAAAGAATTGGAGAAATGTACATTATGGCAGTTTATTAATGTCAGAAAATTTCATTAAATGTAGTCATGCTAACGCCACCCAATTATTTAAATAGATCTACTCCAAATATGACTATGTCAGGGTTTAACTCAGCTGCCTTATCTTAATACTAAACAGGACACTGTTACCTTTCAGATTATACTTTTACAGATCTTTAAAATTGATGTGGCTTTCTGGAAGTACAGTGATCCCTCGATTAGCACGGTCTCGATTAGCGCGAAACGCTGCAACGCGGTTTTTCAAAAAATATTAATTAAAAAATAAGTCCGCGCTAGTTCTCTCTCTCTTTCTCTCCCTGTTGCCGGCGTGGTATATGAGAGAAAGAGAGAGGCAGAGGTCGGGCGCATTACCGGGAGGTGGAGGCGGCGTGGGGACGCTGGGTGCCGGGGACACCGAGGAGGGGGTGGACGTGGCCTCTCAGCTGCAGAGCTGAACAAGGGCGGAGGCAACGGCGGAGTCCGGCGCTGGGGCCATGCGGGGCCGCTCATCCAGGGGGGCGTGGACTGGCAAGTCGCCCTCCTTTCTCTTTCTTTCTCTCTCTTATACCACACCGGTAACAGGGAGAGAAAGAGAGAGAGAGGAGGGCACCTTGCCGGTCCACGCCCCCCTAGATGAGCGGCTCCGCATGGCCCCAGCGCCGCCCAGGCAAAGGGGAAACCCCAAGATCGCTTGCCGCTTGCCGTATTGCAGCGAAGGAGGCGAAGCAAGGCTCCAAGCTGCAATACGGCAAGCGGCAAGCGGCAAGCGATCTTGGGGTTTCCCCTTTGCCTGCGCGGCGGGAAGACCAAGGGAAGGTTCC
This sequence comes from Erythrolamprus reginae, assembly GCF_031021105.1. Taxonomy (NCBI): domain Eukaryota; kingdom Metazoa; phylum Chordata; class Lepidosauria; order Squamata; family Dipsadidae; genus Erythrolamprus; species Erythrolamprus reginae. The sequence continues at coordinate 167,993,272 of NC_091951.1, read as the reverse complement.
TTCAGCCGCCCAACACCTGATCCGCTCCGCAGCGCGGCAGCAGCGAGGAGCCGAAGATGGGGTTTCCCCTTTGCCTTTACCCCATCTTCGGCTCCTCGCTGCTTCCGCGCTGCGGAGCAGATCAGCTGTTGGGCGGCTGAAGGAACCTTCCCTTGGTCTTCCCCGCCGCCCACACGCAAACTCCACCATCTGCGCATGTGCGGCCATGAAAAAAATGGCGCGCATGCGTAGATGGTGTTTTTTACTTCTGCACCACTATAACGCGGAAATCGATTAGCGCGGGAGGTCTTGGAACGTAACCCCCGCGCTAATCGAGAGATCACTGTATACATTATTCTCTGCTATTTAAAAGAAGATACAATAGCACTGGGGCTCTTCAGATCAAGCATTTATTTTAAAAAGCTTCTTCATTTTTTAAAGTTAAAGTTTAAGTTAAATTTATGCATGGTATGTATGTCTGTATGTATGATTGGTTTCTTAAATTTACATTACTTTTAATATTAGATTTGTTCATATTGTCTTTTTACTGTTGTTAGCCGCCCAGAGTCTGCGGAGAGGGGCGGCATACAAATCTAATTAATAAATAAAATAAATAAATAAGTTGTCTAGAACAATAATAAAGCAGTCTTTAAATTTTTTTTTTAAATAATTTCCACATTTTATAGACATTTATAGTTATTGACTTACCTCCTTGCAGTTTCAGCAGACCAGCATTGCCAGCAATCCACCTCCAGCAATTTGCCTCCTTGCAGTTAGTTTCACTTTCAGTTCTAGCACCTGGCTTGTCTGTGTTGAATCAGCTGTGTATCCAGGAGGCAATCAATTCAATTGCTTGTGCTAATCAGGCTCTGCGCTGTTTGCTACAAGGAGGTAAATTGCTGGGAAGCAGAGACCAAAGGGTGGAGGTGGCTGGGTGGGGCTATATTCAGTGTATAAGACGCATTCGAGTTTGGGGGTGGTGGGGGTGTAAAAAGGTGTATCTTAAACTTCGAAAAATACAGTAGGTATGTTCCCAACCTCAATTTTTTTGTGAAAATAATAAAAATGGGAAATAAACAGCTCTACTGTAATACATTCAGCACAACATTGAGCCATATTCCCACATTCAAGGTTAAAAACATGCAGCAAGGTGTGATTAGAGATAGTAAAAGTAAAGAGAATAAAAAGGCATAGAATAAGACCTCATATTTTTGTTTTCAAAACATCTTATCGCTCAAATAACGTAGTGAAATTTTTTCCAGAGAGCTACTGATGCTAGTGATAACAAAGTCCAAAAGTTTCCATTGATATAAAATAATAATAATTTATAATTTATTACATTTGTATGCCGCCCCTCTCCAAAGACTCGGAAATATGAGGGCTCAGCTGCTAAACAATGAACATATCAAGGTATCAGTTCTTGGCTTGCAACCTTTTGTTTAGTGACCATTCGAAGTTACAACGGAAACTGAACAAAGTGACTTATGACTGTTTTTCACATTTGTGACAGAGGATGGTCAAAATTTGGGTGGTTGCCAACCAGCATGTATTTCTGACAGTTGCACTGTCCCAGGATCATCTAATCACCATTTATAAGTTTCCCAACTGGCTTCTGACAAGCAAAGTCAAAGTGAGAAGCTAGATTCGCATAATGACTGTGTTTCACTTAACTATATTGATTCACTTAACAACTGTGGGGAAAAAGGCAAAAATCACTTAACAAATGTCTCACTTAGCAACAGAAATTTTGGGCTCCGTAGTAATCTTAAGTCAAGGACTACTTGTATTGGATCAGTATAAATAGGGATTCTAATTTTGCCATGGAAGAAATCACCATTATGCCTGGCTTTGTATTCCTGAGTTGGTCCATCTGTTTCCAGTACAGAACATTCAGCTTACATTTGCTCAAAAGAGAGAACACAGCTCTACTGATGGCTTATCAGCATTCTAATTAAGCTGAAATACACTAAACAAACAAACATCTTATTGAAATTTGGCCATTGTGCCAGAACAAGCTGACAGCCTGATCTTGGGCTCCTGGGAAGGTAAAATATGTGGGTTATCTACATCCTTCTACATCCTTGCTGTAGAATTAGAACTGTCAAAATCCTTTACTCAAAGCAAACCTCCAAGCTAGTCTGGAAAACACAGGAAGCAGATGGTTCTCTGAATTTGTCTTGATTTTAATAATCTTTCAGGTCCAACCAAAACAGGGAATAAACTGGCTTTTTTCAGACACAGAGACTGTTTGGAAAAGTTTTATTCGCTGAAGATAAGGTAATTTTTTTTAAAAGAAAACTACTCTTTACACATGCAAGTTCTTCCTGTGGCAGAAGAGTATTTAATCTAGTGAAGGCTTTTTTGGGAATAAGGGAGGTGTTAGTTCTGCCATCTTTGGTGTCGTGCCTCACTGGTATCCTGCCATCAGATTCAGGGGGGAGAGGACGAGCAAGTGGGAAATAAACGTGTATGGGGCATAAATGGGAGGAAGGGATGGGAAATGACAGCTTGACAGACACCAGGGATGCAAGAAACCAGCCTGTGTCCATTATCAGCTTGAGAATCAAATGTGGATTGTTCCCAACATCCTGTGAGGTTCTCAAAACATCCATACGGTTGCCACTGGCTGAAGACAGACTGGTCCAGGAGGGAGAGCCGGGACAAAGGGGAAAAATTTGTAACATTTTCATTGGGAACCTTAGTTCTAGCCTGACTTTACTGAAGATAGCGACCTTTAATAAAAGAATCCATTACTTCAACTAAATGGAGTTGAGGGTCTTTCTTTCCTAAGAGATGTGACTGGGGCATTTTATTTTCTCCTGTAGGCTCTACAATTTGGAATTATTCCACAGATTGCAGTTTTTTAAAGTTTTTGACACAGTTGTTAAATGAATCTGGCTTCCCCATTGACTTTGCTTGTCAGAAGGTCACAAAAGGTGATCCCATGACCAAAGGACATTGCTTGTGTCAGAAATACATACCAGTTGCCAATTTCAATAAGATGTTTGTTTGTTTAGTGTATTTCAGATTAATTAGAATTTTAATTAGAATATTTTTGATCACATAGCCATGGTGATACTGCAAGGAGCATCAGCAACCCTTTGCTCTTCCAATGAAGTTACCATCTTTACCATCTTTCTATTAATTGAATAGAATATCTAAGTGTTGTGGTTAGTGCTGGCCCAGCTCCTGCCCCAAGGACTGTGGATGTGGGGGAGACATCCACATGCTGCAGGCCTGTTTTGCCCCCGGTGGAATCTGATGATGAAGGCTCCTCTGACCAAGAAGACATGAGTGACAGGGAGGAGGAGAGTGTGGCAGACAGCTCAGAAGGAGATCAATTATCTAGCTCCTCCTTGGATTCAGAACAAGAGTTAATGATACAGCCACGCATGCGGAGAGCGATGCATAGGCAACAACAACTGAGAGATTATTATCAAAGAAAATGAGGCCACCTGTGGTTGGGTGGGGCTGTGGTAATTAGTGAGGCTGCTATAAATAGCAGCCTGTGGGTTTGGCCATTGTGGAGGATTATCTGATCGTTGTGTTTCGTGACTGCTTTATTGACTTTGACTTTTTGTGTGCTGATTTTTCCCCCCTTTGAAACTAAACCAGAGCAAAGTGTGTTTCACTTTGTGAAAGAAGAAGGACTGCCTCACAGCTGCAAGCTAAGTATCACAGAACTGATAAGGGACTTGTACAAATTACCAGTTTGGTTGGAGACGAGTGCTCTTTGCTATACCAAAAGAGGGCTTAGTTTAAGTGAATTTTCATTATAAAGAACATTATTTTGAGTTTTCAAACGTGTGTGTGTCTGAAATTTGTACCTGTGAATTTTTGGGAGGAGTCTACCAGAGAGCCCGACAGAACATCTAAGGAACCATCTTTCCCCAATGGGACTGTCCCATATCACCCATGCTGGCCGAAGGGGCCCACTGCAGATCCCATCAGCCAACGAATTTTGTCTGGTGAGGTCCAGAAGAGCCTTTTCTAACATGGCCTCCACTTTTTGGGACATCTTGCTGCAAGAGATGAGATTCATCTCGTTTCTTTTGGCCTTCAGGAAAAGCCTTAAAATCTGGCTGTCCCATTTGGCATGGGGCCCTGTAGGAGCAGCTGTTGGCTGGAGATGGTGCAGTAACAGAGAAAGTACCACCACTTCTCTACCCCAACACAGCTTTTTTAGTTTGTTTTAAATATTTTTGGTTAATTTCAATATGTTCTTATAATTGTTGTATCTGTATGTTTTATCACATTGTAAGATACTCAGAGTCGTCTTGATAGATGGCATATAAATTGAATAAACAAATTTAAAAATACCATTATTTATCCACAAGATCAATAAAGAAAAGTAGGAGAGAGATAAAACGTATATGATGCAGGTAGGGTTTTTTTTACAGCTCATACCTCTTAACTTACTTTAAGATCTAAAGGTTAAAAAAAAGAACTTAGGCAAACTTGCTAGATAAACAAAGTCCAACATTCTGTAAACTTTAAATCTGGCCACCAATGCAGAAACAACTTAGCTATAAATTGCAAGTCAGAACATTTTTCCAAGCAGCTTCTGAGAACATGACCCATTTTCCTCTCCGAAAATAAAGAAATGACTGTGATGGGAGTTGCAGCAACACAGTACTGCTTTTGTCTATCAGAAAATAATAAATAATGAAGAGCAAAAAGCCCAGACTCTCTGGCCATGTCACCAAAACACCCTGTGAAATGTGCATAGTTGTTCAGTAAAAGGTCAGTTGAATCATTTAATCAGTTTCTTTAATATTAAATCTGGCACCAAAAAAGCTCTTCTTGTAACATGGCGCGAAGAAAACAAGCATTTACGTACAATAAAATTACTTGTTTGCAAAATCCAAATGCTTAAAAAAAGTGAAAAAATAAGTGAGTTACAGTATTTATTTTAATGATAGGATAATTAAAATAACATATTTAATTTTTCAACTGGGGATGAGTAGTGTTAAATATACACCCATATATCCATCCATATACCCATCTCTCTCTCTCTCTCTCTCTCTCTCTCTCTCTCTCTCTCTCTCTCTCTCCATCTATCCATCCATCCATCCACTTTCATATTTGTTGAATGTGATGGCTGGAATATGATGGGAGCTATAGTTCAGTGACGTATGGATTATCACAATTCGCTGTCCTTCTATAAATAATTTTGATTTCATGACTTATGGAAGATCATTGCCTTCTCAATCTCAAGCCCCTCCAAATTATCTTATTTTACTACAACTGTTAATTCAGATCAGGACAGAATGCATGTGCCACACTTTATGCTATTGTAAAATTTATTCTTTGCTATGGGAATTTGAGAGGGGCGATGCATGAGAGATGCCTGCATGTAGCCAAAATAAATTCCTCCTAGATTATCAAGATCATCCTTTGTTATTGCACTCCTGCACCTGCACGGAAGGAGAGGGAGTATTGGCAGATGAAGATTGGTCAATGTGATGGACTTGGGGGTGTGGGGACAAGGGCTTGAACTTTCAACTGAGTGGTGAAACCTGAAGGATTTCAGATTCGGGTTTCTCCCAGATGTGCCCACATGGTTCTGCTAATAAATTGGAGCTCTGGGGAATCCTTTGCCTCGGACTCTGATTTCATTTCCGATGCTATATGGAACCCTGACAGCATGCATGTAAGATTAATGTCAACCAAAGTAACAAGTTTCTTTTTCTGTCTGCAGTCCAATTCTAAAAGAGTAGATTTATAATTTAACTGAACTGTATTATTCTCATTAAAATATTTTTTTAATTTTACAAAAACATACTGATATATTTTATGACTAGAGCATGCTTCAGCACACAATTACAGTGCTGAACTAGAAACAGTGTTAACCAAAAATGAAATACAGCACCAATACATTTTCTTACCAATAAATCATATACCCAGAAGCAACTATTTCAAATATAAAAACAAGAACTGCATGCTCAACACTGCAATAATTTTATCCGTTAGCCTCTTTAACATACCAGTATTGATGGGATAAAAGAATATGGTACCTAACTTAATTTAGGGTAAATTGATAGCCAACTATTCAAAGTCATTGATACTTGCTTTGTAACTCCAAATTATATTACTACTGCATTTTGTGTTGGATGCACCTAGCAAGGTGCTTCCAGGTTGAAAGGATCAGCCGGTGACACCACCTTTGCTCAGGGGATACCCAAGGAGGCTACTTTCATGTCCCTGGTATTTTCCCACTGAAGTGGTACCTATTTATCTACTTGCATTTGCATGCTTTCAAATGACTAGGTTGGCAGGATCTGGGGCAAATTGATGGGAGCTCATTCCGTTACACATCTTGCTCTTGGATTTTGAACTGCAGAGCCATTGACCCCTCAATGGTCTTCTGCCTTAGCGTTCTGACCACAAGTCATTTTTAAAGATTATATTAAAAACATTATGGTATTTTTGCCACTATATTTATGCATGTTCTAAAAATAATGAATAATTATTGACTACTGTTTACTTTTGGAACCTTTGTCAGTGCTTGGCTAAACATGTCTTGCAGAATCTGCTGGCTACTCCAACAGGGTTTTTCCCCTCATCTTTCTTGATTAATACTTTATGAAATAAATTAGAATCCCTGGTGATCCCTTGCATGACTTGACCCATCTAAATACTGGCAACTGTGTTACTCTGCTGCTTGTTCATGGTTAAGCCCTAATACCTGTCATGCCTGGAATCCATTTTGGATCATCAGTCCTGCCACATTTAGGGCTGTGGGAAACTGGGTGGAGAAATTGGGAGTGTTACTTGGAACCCTGACATTACCATTTAGCCTAGTACAGTGATTTTCAACCTTTTTTGAGCCGCGGCACATTTTTTACATTTACAAAACCCTGGGGCACATTGAGCGGGGGGGGGGGGGGGGGGCTAAAAAAAGTTTGGACAAAAAAATTCTCTCTCTCTCTTCCTCCCCTTCGCTCTATTTCTTTCTTCCTCCCTCTTTCTCTCCCTCCCTCTTTCTTTCTCTCTCTCTCCATTCCTCTTTCTTTCTCTTCCTTCCTTCCTCTCTTTTTTGCTCTCTCTCTCTCCCTCCCTCCCTCTCTTTCTCTTTCTCTCTTGCTTTCTCTCTCTCTTGCTCTCTCTCTCTTTCTCTCTTTCTTTCTCTTGTTCTCTTTCTCTCTCTCTTGCTTTCTTTCTCTCTTGTTCTCTTTCTCTCTCTCTCTCTTGCTTTCTTTCTCTCTTGTTCTCTTTCTCTCTCTCTTTCTTGCTTTCTTTCTCTCTTGTTCTCTTTCTCTCTCTTTTGCTTTCTCTCTCTCTTGTTCTCTCTCTCTCTCTTGCTCTTTCTCTCTTGCTTTCTTTCTCTCTCTCTCTTGCTTTCTTTCTTTCTTGGTTTCTCTCTCTCTCTTGCTTTCTTTCTTTCTCTCTCTCTTTCTTTCTTTCTCTCTGAGCTTCGCGGCACACCTGACCATGTCTCGCGGCACACTAGTGTGCCACGGCACACTGGTTGAAAAACACTGGCCTAGTATATGAATATGGTCAATATTACAAATTGTGGGCAAAATTATATCTACTATAAAAGGAGAAGAACCCAAGCTAAGGAAAGAATAAATAATAGTGAAGAAAAATGCTTAAACTCGGAGGGAAAAGCCATTCGTTTTTAGATTAAGACAGCAGCATTTGCTTAAGCACAGATCTAACTCAAATAAGTTTTGGCATCAATTTAAAAACAAAACTTTAAAACATCGAAATGGTGACACCAAACTACAGATTTGGTAGTTAGAGTGGGGAATGATGACAGGTTCAGAAGCCAATCTGTAGTACATCTCAAATTCTCACGGGGTGGGGGGAGAAATCAGAAGAGTACTATAAGGTCATAAATACTTACAGCAGTTATGTTCACAGTTGAAACACAACTATTAGTTGTGGGTAGAAAAAGCTCCCACAAAACTAATTGAATTAATAAAGCATGACAGGTCCACATGCAATATTAACTGGGGAAGGATCCAGGGGAATAGATAGAGGAAAGATGCTAAAACCTACACAGGGAAGACATAGAGCATATAGGAAGGCTTAATCTTACATGCTCATTACAAAAGCATGAAAATTTGAAAAGTCTATGACCAAGACTTCTACCCTTCAAAACAGGTCATGTGGTGCAGGCAAGTGTGATTGCAGCAGAGGTGGAGTAACGACACGGACACAAAGAGCTGGATTTAAAATGGGTCATTTTTATTAATTAAATTTGCATAATTTATTCATTAAATTAGCATAAATTTAACTATAACCCTAAACAAGGACCCGCAGGGTCAAACAATTGCTTCTGGGGCGGAAAATGACGTCAGAAAAACTTCCGGGGCAACTTATGGGCGTAGCTCCATGCAGACCCAGGTGAAGGGCCCCGCCCTCACCTGGATCTCTGCCATGCACCTGCATGTGGGAGGTCTTGCCGTCTAACCCCTACAAGGGGAAAGAAATGGGTGGGACCAAAAGACAGGTTCCCCCCAATTGCTCAGGTTGGCTAGCCACCATGAGCCTTTGGAGAGAACCTGTCAATCATCCCCAAAGATGCCCAACGGAGAACACGCAGTTGCTAAACACCACCCAGTTTTCCGCCCCTAATCTGCCTACCCAAATGACCAAAGGTAAGCCAATTAGCCTAAGCAGGGTGCAAAGCACCCCCTAACCGCATGTCCGTCACCACAGTGTGGAATAGGCAAAAAAACGGTCGCAGAAAATACCGAGACTGCCAAAAATTCCTATTCGGCCCCATAAGGGTGACCCACAGTGGCACACTGAAAGATAGGGAGGGCGGGTGGGTGTTCACTCTGTCATCGTGGGGCAAAAAGGAGGCCCCAAGCCTGCACAGCCCTTTTTATAGGGCTGGCAGGCTCAGAAACAGAGTTTCTCCCCGATTACAGGGATATGTTGCTGCCATCACACTTTAAATAAAATAGTGATGCTTCATGATTCAACCGTATGTTTGTACGTGGGTAGTAATGAGAGTCACTTTGGTCTAGTGGTTAAGATGCCAGTCTAGAAACCAGGAGACACTGAACACCTCAAGCATGAAAAAGCAACTGGGTGACTTTGGACCAATCATCAGGGTCTTGCCTTGGGCATGAATGCTGCTGGGTAACTTTGGGCCAGTAACTTTTTCTCAGCCCAACACATCATTGCTGGATTGTTGTTGCGGAGAAAATAAGAGAATGGACCACCTTCTGCTACATGAATCCCAGCAACTAGTTAGGTCCCACAGAGTTGGCCTTCTCTGGGTCCCATCGACTAAGCAATGCCGTCTGGCGGGACCAGGGGGAAGAGCCTTCTCTGTGGCAGCCCCGGCCCTCTGGAATCAACTCTTCCCGGAGACTAGAACTGCCCCCACCCTCCTTGCTTTTCGCAAGCTCCTAAAAACCCACCTATGTCGCCAGGCTTGGGGAAGTTGATATTCTCCTTAGCTATTATGATTTATGCATGGTTTGCTTGGGTTGTGTGATTAATTTTTATGATAAGGGTTTTAATCTGTTTTTTAATATTGGATTTGTACATTGTGTATTGTGTTATGAGCCGCCCTGTATCTTCAGAGAGGGGCGGCATACAAATCTAATAAATTATTCTTATTCTTATTCTTATTCTTATTCTTATTCTTATTCTTATTCTTATTCTTATTCTTATTCTTATTCTTATTCTTATTCTTATTCTTATTCTTATTCTTATTCTTATTCTTATTCTTATTCTTATTCTTATTCTTATTCTTATTCTTATTCTTATTCTTATTCTTATTCTTATTCTTATTCTTATTCTTATTCTTATTCTTATTATGTTCGCCAATTTGAGTTATTTATAAAAATAATAAAAGTGGGATTAATTAAATGTTTTGAGTGAGGGAAAAAACAAGGAAGAATCAAATGGCTGAATATGCTTCTCTTTCCTTTGTTTGCTATATTTAATAATTTATTTCAAATAACTCCCACCTGAAACTACCTTCTCCATAACTTACGAAGGAGGAAATCTCTCTCCTGTTGATTCCTGACCAGCATTGTTGGCAAAGCTGTCTCCTACATGCTACATATTTTACAAATGGAAATTCTAGCTTAAAATTAACAGATATTGCATCTATGAGTTTCTGTGGTACAAAATTATTTTTTTTAATGAAAGACCCAGAAAACTGTATCCTAGTCGTAGTAACAAGGATGGAGCTGGGGTATACTCTGTGATCTAGGAATCCACACCGATAAGGCAGCATCCATGGAACTGCAAATAAGTACTGTATTTCTATTTTATTTCTCATGGCACTCAATATCAAGAAAGAGAGAGAAAAAAGAAAGGGGAATTGAAGAAACCTTCAGGCTAAAACACAGGCTGCTGAAGGGAAAAATAGTCTTTGCTTTTCTTGCCTTTGTTTTATAAGATCTGTTCTATTTATACTTTTGTCTACATAATTAGCACTCTGATATCTTCTTTCTATTTAGCTGATCAAGGTTTATTATCTCCCCTTTTTGCTGATAGTGATTGGAAAGAATACCAATTAGAAAGGACTATCATTTCTGTAGTCTGCCTCTTTGATAGCAACCTGTCTTGAATGAGACAGGTCAAGAGAGGTCGGAAGCGGCAGCTTTTCCCTTTCAAAATCAAAGGTTGGACTTTAACATCCACGCATCAAGTAAAACATAAATTTTGAAAGCAAAGCCATAATCAGTACCTTTTTTTTTTTTTTTTTGGAAGCGGTCTGAGTCAACTGCAAATTAGTTTGGGAAATTTGCTGGCTGATAATTTCCACCTATTTTGTTCCAAATATATTGTAATGCTCCGTATGCCTCAGATCCTGGAATAGGATAGCCAAGTAATCAAGTCATCAACCAAGTGTAAATACTAAGTTAATTTACACGGGCATTCAAGCTGATATCCTTCAGAGGTTTTAGGTTGAAACTCCCACAATCTTTTTGCCATTGGCTGGGCCAGCTGTGACAGATGAATAGAATAGAATAGAATTCTTTATTGGCCAAGTGTGATTGGACACATAAGGAATTTGTCTTTGGTACATATGCTCTACAAGAATTGTGCATAACAGGCAAAAGCAAAAAAAAAAGTAGTCCTATACCCCTGGAGAACACTGTGTCTATTGTGGTTTCATTGTTTTGCAAAGCCCAAAGTCTTCTCCACTCCTTTCCTTGTGCTGTTCTGTTCATCTATCATATGAGAAATAATCAGTTGTAATCACGCCTGCATTGAGATGGGCTGGGACCGACTCCAGTCTCTAGTCTAGGGCAATTCATGTAACACAAAACAGAATTCAGCCTCTCTAGTGGTTAAACCTGCACTCAGGAAAAGACACCTTTAGGATAAACTGTAATACTTCCTTCTTATGGAAAACAAGAAACTCAAAACTATTCCGCCGAGTTAAAGAAGCATTGGATTTTTTCAATTCACTTGCCACATAGTTATTTATTTATTTATTTGTCTGTCTGTCTGTCTGTCTGTCTACCTACCTACCTACCTATTTATTTATTTACACAATGAAGGTAATAGAGGACACCTTCGAGGAAATAGAATTAGAGAAAGAATAGAAGACAGAGTATAGGATAAAATAATCAATGAGAGAATAGAAGAAAGATATAGGGATAGAAGAGAAGATATATGGGATATAGGAGAGACAATAGGACAAGGGTCGGAAGGCACTCTAGTGCACTTATCACCAAAATAAATTAGGAAGACTATATTTTTTTCCTATGGCATTAAGTTTCATCATGCAGGATGCCTTTCTATAACTCGAGGCTCTGTAATACATTATGATTCTCAGTTCACCGAAGTTATTTTAATGTCTCTCTCAGGAATAATAGCACTTCATTATATTTCCAGGTTTTGACTCCTGAGGCGTAATTCTGTAATAACCACAGAGCATTAAGAAGTTTCTATTTCACCCATGCTCTATACTGCAAAGTAGAGAACAGTGATTCATTTCTCTGAAAATAAGTTTACCTAATGACATTGCTGTAACTTTACTTCACTATATTTGAAAGATTAAAAAAAAATGCTTTGGTGTAGTGATTAAGGCACAGGATAGAAAGCAGGAGACTGGGAGTTCTAGTTTTCCTTTAAGCATGAAAGCCAGGGGTGACTTTGACTTAGTCACTCTCCCTTAACCCAGTTCACCCTACAGGGTGGTTGTTGTGGGAGAAAATAGGAAGAGGAAGGCATATTAGGTATGTTTGCTACTCTGAGTTATTCATAAAATACAATACAGGGATAAAAAATATATATTTAAAAAATGGAAAATATTTTTCAGTTCTACCTATTCCAACCGCAGAGATTTATTACTGTTTTAGAAATCAAATGCACATGAAAAATGTGCATATTCCCTCAATATACTTTGTAGAATGTGCTCTCAGTAAAATATGTATAGCTTTCGCCACGGCGATTGCCTTCTTGTAGACCCTGCCTGAAGAAAGAATATATCAGCTAATGGTTTGTCTTGCTCCAAAGTTTAAATTCATAAATTCTTTCACAATTTCATAAGATGCCATTTTCTAAAGAAGCCTAAAGGCATAGAACAAAAAAATTATCATAACTCTCATCTTCTGAAAATATTCATGTATTCTCTCCATCGTGGGAGGTGGGGGATGGAGCAGGGTGACAACATACATGAAGATGGGTGATATGGCTTTAAATATTAATCCGGTGGTGTGTGTGTGTCTCTGTGTGTGTGTGTTTATGCGTAGGTGGGAGAAACTAATATCCTGAAGATAGCCCTTCTTTCTAAAAGACATAACAACTGTCGTCTGGCGGGGCTCAGGAGAAGAGCCTTCTCTGTGGGAGCCCCGGCCTTCTGGAACCAACTCCGCCCAGAGATCAGAACTGCCCCCACCCTCCTTGCCTTTCGTAAACTCCTAAAAACCCATCAGGCATGGGGAAATTTATTCCCCTGGGCCGTTTCATTTTATGTATGGTTTGTTTGGGATGCATTACTGTTTTTTATAATAAGGATTTTAAACTGTTTTTTAACCATTAGATTTGCACTATGTATTGTTGTTGTAAGCCACTCCGAGTCTCCGGAGAGGCGGCATACAAATCTAATTAATAATAATAATAATAATAATAATAATAATAATAATAATAATAACAACAACAACAACAATAACAACAACAACAACAACAACAACAACAACAACTTTCAGTCAATCATGTGGAGAGCTTTCTGCTGTCCATCTCTGGCTCTGTGTTTGCACTGTAATACAGAATGTGCTGACTGCAAACGATGCATAAATGGATATAACATGTATTTTTTAATGATTGACTCCCTTCAGGAACAGTCAGGTCCACTATCTGGAACCAATTACAAGCAGTTTTCATTTAACAACTGTTCACCTTTACAACAGTGCTGAACACGTGGTACTCACAACTGTTCCTTGAAGTTCCAGATGTTATAATTATCAAAATTAACCAAGGATTTCCTGTAAAGCCCAGGCCAAAATGATTTGCCTTGAAGAGAATAAAACTGGCAGGGATGCATTGTCCAATGTATGTGATTATTAAAATAGATTTTATTCTATTTTTAAAAATGATATTATTCCTTGCTTTGTAATTTGCAGTGATATTAGTCCTCTAAGCATGAACAGAAATTCCAGGCCATTTGAAAAGATCCTTTTCTCAAATTCAAATCCACTTAACCTTTGAAGAGACAACAAAGTTATCTCAGTTTTTCCAGTGTATATTATACACAGATTATTTTTTTTAACTTTTTGGGTGAAATATCTAATTTTTAATGATTAAACACAAGTACTGTACACTATATTCTTCTGAGATTAATTAATTGTGATATCTGCTTGATTAATTTATATAATGAAATGTGAGTTGTTGTTTTAATTATTGAAGTTATTTTGGCTACAGACACACCAATTATCAGGGGGGAAATTGTATTGAATTTTCAATCTAAGCTATAAATGATAGAGTTTGTTTTATGTACTAAGAGTAGATGCATATTATGTACTAGGACTAAAGGCATAATAAATATTAAAAACAATGGCAATTTTACATGACACCCAATTTTGCTGTATTTGACAGAAACTTACTCAGTACAGATCATTTATCTACAAGGAATGTGTAGGAAGCGCTACAATCAAGATGTGAAGGTAATTGTTTCCTCCTATTGTTGTTCCTCCAAGTACCAGCACATAACTGCCACTGACAAACTTATACAAATAAGAATTTGTCAAAAACGTCCAAGCTAATATCTATTGTTTTATAATATCCTGACAATGAATTCCATAGTTCAGTAGCATTGTGTGAAATACTTCCCTTCACCAAGCAAAGCCATTACTAGAAGCCAATATAGCCACACGAATCCCAGCGAATCCCCACAGAGTTGGCCTTCTCCGGAACCCGTCGATGAAACAATGTCCTCTGGCGGGGCCCAGGGGAAGAGCCTTCTCTGTGGCGGCCCTGACCCTCTGGAATCAACTCCCCCTGGAGATTAGGATTGCCCCCACCCTCCTTGCCTTTCGTAAACTCCTTAAAACACACCTCTGTCATCAGGCATGGGGGAATTGATTCCCCTGGGCCGTTTCCATTTTATGTATGGTTTGTATGAGACGTATGATTGTTTTTACATGAAGGGGTTTTAAACTGTTTTTAATTATTGGATTTGTACTGTTTTTATTGTTGTGAGCAGCCCCGAGTCTTCGGAGAGGGGCGGCATACAAATATAATAATAATAATAATAATAATAATAATAATAATAATAATAATAATAATAATATCAATTATTATTATTAATAATAATAATTAATAATAATAATAATAATAATTGATATTAATAATAATATCAATTGACAGATAATTGCAATTATCTGTCAATTGCAAAAGGCCGCTTTACTGGGATCGGCAAACATAATTTGCCGCTACATCACGCAGTCCTAGGTGCTTGGGAAGCGCCCGACTGGTGATGAAATACGAAATTATTGTGTACTGACACAATAATAATAATAATAATAATAATAATAATAATAATAATAATAATAGGTTCATCAAAAACAGGTCATGCCAAACAAATCGTATTGCATTCTTTGACAAAGCGACTAAATTAGTGGACCAGTGAAATGTTGTGGACATTGTATACTTAGACTTCAGTAAAGGATAGAAAAATGTGGAATAGACAGCAGCACCAACAGATGGATTTGTAACTGTATTCAACATATAGTCATAGAACTACAGGACTACATCTACATGGAGGAAAGCATACAGGGGTACCTCATGTTTCTGTCTTAGCCACAGTATTCTTCAACATTTTCATAAACAATTTAGATGATCTAGAAGGAGAACTCGTCAAATTGCAGATAATGCTAAACTAGCAGTTGGAAGGAATAGCCAACACCAAGACCAGAAAGATCTTGACAGACTAGAAAATTTGGTCCCATCCAACAAAATGCATTTCAGTGGTGACAAAAGTAAAGTTTTATACTTAGGCAAGTAAAACCAAATGCACAAGCATAGAATAGAGGGTAGCTGGCTCAGCAACAGTCACTATGATCTAGGGATTTAGGAGATTTAGAGGACAACCATTTAAATATGACTTGCCCAAAAACCCAATGCAATCCTAAACTGCATCAAATGTTTAGGACTGTTGATGCTGTTTATGTGAAGCTTTTATGCTGTTTTGGTAAGACCACACTTGAAATGCTGTGTCGGTTCTGACCACAATACAAAAATATGTTGAGATTCTGGAACAGGGGTACCCAGCCTGTGGGCCGCAGCCCACTAGTGGACCATGAGGGAATTGCAACAGGACCGTTGAAACGGCTGGCGAGTGCGTGCACATACCTTCTCACTTGTGCGAGCAGCGGGCGAATGCATGCATGCACACTCTATTTGTATGAGCAGCAGGGGGACATGCATGCTGCTCACACAAATGGAGCTCCATCGCATGCATGTGTGCTTTGTGGCTGCTCGTGTGGAACCATCCCCTCCCCCACCACCAATCCACAAAACTGGAATTGTTGGGTAACTCTGCTCTAGAAAGAATGTAGGGAAGAGCAACAAGGATGATTAGAGAGCTGAAGGCTAAAATATACAATGAACGGTTGGAGGAACTGGCTATGTCTAGACCAGAGATGGCGAAGCTTTTTTGGCTCAGGTGCCAAAAGGATGCATGCGATTGCGTGTGTGCATGGGCCCACACCCATAATGCAATGCCCTCCCCCCGTGTATGTGCACAACTCCTGTGCTGCCCCCCATGCATGCATATAGGCCTCACTGAAGCCTCCAGATTGCTGCTAGCCCCATTGGGCTGTGCTTCAGGAAAGCCTCCAGAAGCCTGGAGACAGCAAAAAACAGGCCAATAGGTCAACCGGAAGTTCGTTTCTGATATGGCTCCACGTGCCACCTGTGGCACCTGTGCTATAAGTTCACCATCACAAATCTAGCCTAACAAAGAGAACAACTCTGTGTGTGTGACAATATTTGAGGGATTGTCAGGCAGAAGAAAGGTGACAACCTATACTCTAAAAAGCCTGAGGGCAGGACAAGGAGTATTAGGCAAAAACTTTTCAAGAAGAGCTCCAGCCTAGAACTAAGGAGAAATTTTCTGACACTGAGAACAATTAATCAGTGGAATAGGTTTGTCTACAGACATTGTGGGTGTTCCCATCCCTGGAAGTTTTTAAGAAGAGATTAGACAACCATTTCTCTGAAATGGTATAGGGCAGTGAAGGCGAACCTTTTTTTCCTTGGGTGCTGAAAGAGCGTGCCCGTGCCCACATCCATAATTCAATGCCTGGGGAGGGATTCCCCTCCCCCTGGAAGCCCTCCGGAGGCCGGAAACAGCTTGTTTCCCGACTTCTGCTGGGCCCAGTAGGCTCGTGTTTTGCCCTCTCCAGGCTCCAAAGGCTTCCCTGGAGCCAGGGGAGGGTAAAAACTCCCTTCCCCATCCCCCTGGAGGCTCTCTGGAAGCCACAAATGCCCTCCCAGAGCCTTTGTATGAGCCAAAAATCAGTTGGCAGGCACACACAAGCACGTTGCAGCTAAACTAGGGCAACGGCTCACGTGCCAGCAGATATGGCTCCGCGTGCCACTTGTGGCACCCGTGCCATAGGTTCGCCATCACTGGTATAGGGTTTCCTGCTATCCTTTCCACATTTAACTTTATTTATTGGGTCTCAGAATCCACTATTTTATAAGTAGAAAATCTCCATCTGTGTAATTTTGCCCCAAATGACGAAACCAGACATTTGAGAAAGAAAAAGCATTCTTCGCTCCAGAATGTCTCAGGAATTGTGCATGACAGGCGAAAGCAAAGAAAACAAGGTCAGGTGCCCTTCAAGAAGAGCTGCTCTTCCAAATACCCCCACCCCACCCATGTCATAGATGATTGTGAAGAATCAAGAAAGGGAAAAAGGGAAGACATAGTTCAATTGCCCACCAATCCACTCCTCCCCGCCAAAAACCACTGAACAAACAAAACAAAACACTGCATCCCTTTTTTCCAATTTGCTATAGGGCTATAAAAGCAGGCCATGTGCTCTCTTTCAGCATGACAAATCAAAAGAGTTAATTAGGAGACAGCAGCAGGAGGAGGAGAAGAAGCACACAATAGAGAAAAGTTAAAGTACTTGTACTAGCAGCAGGGTGGAGGTGGATAGTAATTCCGTCAGTGCTTCAAGGCTTATGTGACACTGTCAGTTTTGTATCTGCTTAACTGCCTTTTCTACCTTCAGGGCATCTGGCAAAGTGAGGCCTACTTTATTTATTTATTTAGCACAATGCATTTTAAGAGCAATTGGAAGTCTGATTCAGACTCCTACAGAATTCTGCCCTGGGTAACACTAAATTAAGCCCCAAGATCAGCAAAAATTAGAGGTAACTCAATACCGCTTTCCGGAAGATGATTCAGAATAATGACACTCCTACATCTTGCCAGGCTAAGAATATCATGCTTCCTTCCACCTCAAGTTGTGAGGAGAGCTCCCCCATAATTTTCCTCTCCCTCGGCTATCAATAGCATCCACCATTGGTAGTTGTCTTGAAATATCAGGCCAGCTAGTTTTGTTAAGGTAGGTTTCCCTACCAGATTCTTTTGTGTCTTACATCAGTGTTTGAACTCCCTTTGCTGACTGGGGAATTCTGGGAGTTGAAGTCCACACATCTTCAATCTGAGAAGGTTGAGGAAACACTGCCTTACGTTATCTGGGGTTTTGATTGTTGGGTGCACTATTATGATAGGGTGTGCAGGATGGGATGCAGAGTCCTCCATGCTGCACACTTCTGGCCAAGACGAGAAGAAATGGTACCAAAGATTAGTAACAGAACCTGTGTCCCTAAGTTTAACAAATGACCAATAATATTAAACTTAAAATTTAACCCCAAAAGAAATAAAGGTAGCATTTGTCTTACAACTGTTCGTTTAATAATCATTAAGCAATTACAACAGCACTGAAAGAAGTAACTTATGACTGTTTTCCATATTTAACAATCATTGCAGCAAAATTCATTTAACAAATGATCTTACTCAGCAACAGACATGTTGGTTGCAAATTGTGGACTACTTGTAACACTCATGAGGACTGAATGAATGAAGAAACAGATTATGTAAGTGTTATATTAGGGAACAGAATAGCACAAAGTTTTCTTAGGATGCAAGAAGCAACAGACAAGTAAGAGAAGGATTACAGACGGACATTTCATTGTCACACCAAGAACTTCTACATTGAACATGAATTATGTCAGCCAACTGTCTCTATCATACACGCTAAAAGGAAGAGATTTCTGATTTCATTCGTGTGAAAATGTTTGCCATGAGCATACTAACTTTGCCACAGAAAATGCTAGAAATATTACAGATAGTGGCCTGCTAGATTCAGTGACAATTATATTGCCTAGCCCACAAATAAAAATAGAAAATAAAATTACTTTGCCTTTCCTAATTTGAAAAAAAAAAAGACTGCGGAAAGCTCATGGGTTGCTGTTTCGGAGGGATCACTGAAGTTGAAAGGAAACCAAGCTACCTTAAGCTCTAGGATTGAGCTGCCTGCTTTTTGTCAGTTGTGGTAAAACATGATTCAACTATATCTATTTAAAAAGGATTTTAAAATAACAAGGAAAACAGAAATCTAGCTTTCTTGTTTCATTTTCTATTTTTGTAGTTTCAGATGAAGATAGAATCATAATGTTCTTCGCTCAGTATAGTCCGCCAAGCAAAAGCATTCCTAACAGATGGAGGTCTACTTCCAGTGAATACATTCAATAAATGATGGCCCATCAGCTCTTCTGGTAAATTAATTCCACAATCAAAACTCATATTAGTGTTGTGAAGGTGCTTCCTAGCCTTCAATTTTAACACAACTTAAATACGATGTTTCTTTTCTACATCCTGAAAAAAATTAAGAGTTAATCTTTCTCAAGTGGACCAGGTGAAAATGAAGTCTTATTTGAAAAGAAACCATCACAAAAATAACATGTATGACAGAAAAAATGTGCTCTTTCTAATGAAATAAAAATGAAGATGATTGAAGGTGAGAAAACAGAGAGTGATAGAAAAAAAACATGCTCTTTCTAATGAAGATGATTGAAGGTGATGAAACTGAGCTCTCGGTTTTCTCACCTTCAATCATTTTCATTTTTATTTCATTGGAGAGAGCATGTTTGTTTCTATTATATATGCTGTTTTTATTATGGTTTCTTTTCAAATAAGGCTGCAAAAATCAGTCAAGTGGACACTTGGTCCTCTTGAGAAAGAATGACCCTAAAGGAGATGTTTTTGATGTATCTTTCTGTAACAGGTGACACTTGTAGTATGTTGTCACACACCCCAAAGCTAAAAAACCAACTTCTTTGGCATTTGCCTCTTAAGATTAAGGCTCTAGTTGCCTGATCATCCACAATGCCATTCTCTGAATATGTTGATTTATTTATTGCTTTAATTTATGTGCCACACAGTTCACTGTCAAGTGACTTTGAGCAGCTTACAACAGTATCAAAGTGTGATAAAAAAAGAATAAGAACTTTAAAGGCATTAAGAATTAAAATATTACAATTGACCAAGAACTAGATAAAAGGGAATCAATGGGTATACAGGATGGAGGTGGGAACTTCTCCTAATCTCTGCAGCACTTCCACAGGCATATGCCTATTTTGCAGCTGCATCACATTGCTGACTTCTATTCAATTTGGAATTAATTACTATTTCAAGAGATTTTTTCCTTAGCATTATTGCATAACCACCATGCTGAATTAGGCCAAAAGGACATTCTGTTCTTGAAGCCCCAAAGCTCACTGTGTCATTTTCCATCCTCACTTTCTAACCACGGATGCTGGATACATTCTTATATAGATAGTAAGCCTATTACACCCTTCAGTTCAAAGGAATTCATAATCCTTTGCTTCAGCCACAAGCTGAAGTTTTACTGAATATAGTTCATAAGCCATTTTTTATGCTTATTGCCTCAAAGCTATACAATATAAATGAATAAAAGCATCCTTAAATGAGATACGTTACATTTAAGATGCTTTCCTTACCTGTGACTTCCAGTGTATCACCAGTCACTTCAACCTTCAAATAAATCCTCCCTCTTTTTTCCGTGTGATCCATTCCACAAAGACTTGGAACATTTATTACACATTGTTTGTGAACATTCATATCACAGGCTGAAAGTCAGAAATAAATAATTTAACATCCTAAGGAATGAAAAGGACAGACCTAACTAATTGGCATTATTGCCAGGGAAGTTGATATTTCCTTTGGGCTATTAGGGAAAGCTTGTCAATTTATAGTCCACTCAAAAAAAAAATTCTTTCCACATTCAGTACATAAGGTAAAAAGTGTGTTTGCAGTATCTTCTCACAAATAAAAGAAGTATCTTCTCTGTCACGGGGCAAAACAAAATAAGACAAAAACAAATATTGTGAAAAACAATTTTAAGTTAAAAAACAGCCATTTCTCCTGCAGTCTTGAAGAGTGCTTTTCCACAAATCATACAGTGACATATGACAAATTTTACCAGAGTCGACATACCAAATAAGTTTTGAGACAAATGTTAATGATGCTAGTTTAGACATTAAAAACTATATGGGTGGCATTTAGTTGAAAATAAGGAGGAAAATGTGAGGAAACATAAATTGGTTGAATACCTGCTAGGGTTTTATAGAAAGCAAAATGAAAATAGAAACACACTCAATAAGATAAGATCTCCTCTTTTTTGGGATTGACCACTGGCCAATCATTAAATCCCAGGTATTTTAAAACACTATTTCACTATTTTTGTTTTAGAGCATCCATTAATGCGTGGTTGAGCAGAATGGTTTTGAGCATCCATTAATAGTGGTTCCATTAATAAAAATCTAGGTTATGACTCATTAGGAAAGCTGTCCTATACTGGCAAAAGAATTACTGTATATGTTTTAGCTATTCCCTAGGAAACGCCATGTGAAAAATGCATTCTGGATTGATTTTTTTAAATCTGATTGGGAAAATAAGTGACCACAACTATTTTTAATCAGTCTTGACAAGTGCTTTGTTTGACAATAAAACTGCTAAATCAAAATGTTGTAAGAATTGAGATACCTAACTTTTAGTTCTTCCATATTAGGGAAAAGTGTATCTTTATACCTTGATATGAGAATCTCTTCAGAAATCATAGACACAGTTTTAATTCTAGTTATGCAACATTTAATTCTAGTTATGAACCTAGTTATGCAACATTCTTCTAAGAGTGGGAAACAGCAACATATGTTGAAAGGCAGAAAAACTGAAAGAGTTCTTTGTCTTTCTTCCATATGAAATAAAGTCTGAAGAATGCCTGATTTTTCTCAAAGTCAACTAAGCCATGGGAATGTAGGGAGTCAGAACAAGTGATAATCACTGTGGCACTGTGATTAAAATGCTGGGGGGGGGGGTTGTAGTTGTTTCCTCTGCTGATGAAGATATCTAAAAAGAATAGCAAGTTGTTGCTTTCTTCTTCTCTGTTGTATTTTATTTCTTGGAAGATTTTGTTGATGGTATCTTGTATCTTCTTTCATTGTTCCTTTTCTATTATATCAAAGGTGTAATTTATATATCAGATCCATATTTTTGGCTGTTTGCGTAGGAGTGCTGTGTTTTTCAGATGCTGCTACATTACCGTCTCTTCTGAAAGTCCTAAGAGTGGATGTTCTTCTGATTTGTTCATATATCACATAACTGAGATGCCACGACCTAGAGGTGGAGCTCTTGCCTCACAATCAGGAGGTTGTGAGTTTGATTCTAGGTAGAGGCAGATGCTAGGGCAGGGGGTTGGACTAGATGACCTGCAAGGTCCCTTCCAATTAAATTAATCTGTAATTAAATTGCATGTAGGCAGTGAGGCAGAGGTTGGGGGGGTCCATGATTCTGGGTATTTTAATCTTAGAATATTTAGCTAGGTCAGCTGAGTTGTGTAGTACTGCTGCAATGGCAGCGGTGGGCTACTAGCCAGAATGCTAAATTGCGCTCGCTACGGCGGCTCATAAGTGCTTGCAGGGCCAGCGCGATTTTGCTTCTGCAGCTGTGGAGGTAGCAAAATTGTGCACGGAGCCGCAGGTATGTCCGTGTTTCGGCATGCGTGGAAGCAAAAAAACCTTGCCAAAACACGAGCACACTTGTAGCTCCCTGCACGATCTTGCTACCTCCACAGGTGTAGAAGCAAAATTGCGCTGGCCCTGCAAGCACTTATGAGCTGCCGCGGCGAGCGCAATTTAGCGTTCCACCGCTGTGCAATGGATTCTGGACCTATGTATGTGAAGAGTGCTGTGACACTGAATTAAACCATAATTTCGTCTTCTCTTTTTAGGTCTTTGGTTTTCTGTGAGCACTATAGTGGAGAACTGATAATATAATTGCAATGTAGTGTGGAATTGTAGTGTGGAGTGGACTGCAGTGGTGGAAGTGATGGAATATTAACAATACCCAATCAAAAAACCATCAAGGAGAAAACCACACCAACACTGACAGAGCAAGTAACTGTATATGAACAGAAAGCAAAGCCCATATTTACTTGCATTGATGTTGTTACCTAGCTGGGTAATGAAATATCTGCAAGCAAACAACCAAGCTCAGAGAGCACCAAGGACTCCACAGGAGCAGGTTTCTAAGGAATCCCCAAAATAGATTCCAAGCCATTTAATTAGTCATAGGTGACAGCTTGCTATTTTTATAGCTATTGAAGAGGAGTTCTATTCAAACCACATGAGGAGAAACAGCAGTTTGTGTACTTTCTGACAACAGCTGTTTTTATTCATCTCTCAGTTGCAGCTACTGTTGCAGTCCTAGGAACAGATAACCTTATATTTAGAATTTGACAAACCACCTTAGATTATGTTGTGAAATTGTTTGTGAGGCACTGTCCCCACTCCGTTTTTTTCAACTTCTCTGATGCACCATAAATTAATTTTAACTTTTCTTTTTTTTAAAGTTAATTTTAACTTTTCTTTTTTTTAAAGTTAATTTTAACTTTTCTTTTTTAAAAACAATTTTGTCAAAAGGCTGTTTTTTAAAAAAGAAGAAGAGCCTTTTGATAAAATTGTAAGGGGAAAGGGTACATGGTCTTTGCATTTATCTAAACAATGATCCGTAAGCTCAGATACCCTAGTGCAGTGATGGAGAACCTATGGCACGGGTGCCACAGGTGGCACTTGGAACCATATCTGCTGGCACACAAGCCGTTGCCCTAGCTCAGTTCCAACGTGCATGTGTGTACTGGGCAGCTGATTTTTGGCTTGCACAGAGGCTCTGGGAAGGCGTTTTTGGCTTCCAGGGAATCTCCGAGGAGATGGGGGAGGGTGTTTTTACCCTCCCTGGAAGCCTGGGCCTATTGGAAACAGGGGCCTACTGGGCCCACCAGAAGTTGGGAAACAGGCCATTTCCTGCCTCCAGAGAGCCCTGGGGGGGGAGCTGTTTTTTTCTGTTCCCAAGAATTGAATTATGGGTGTGGGCACTCACACATGCACAATAGCATGCACACATGCTCTTTTGGCACCCGAGGAAAAAAAAGGTTTGCCATCACTGCCCTAGTGTGAGAGTCCTGGTTTTTATAGCATTGGGTATTTATACTCGTCTACATCCTTCTAGTTTTCCATACTTCAACTAATTCCCTGGGAATGACAGCAAAAGCAGTCACCCATGAGTCTACTGTATGAGACTTGGGTGCACTAGCTTCCGTTGCCAGCTGCACTGGGCTGCTCCAATGGAAATCATATGGCAATAGCCAAAATTTCACACACTTTTTAGAAATAGCTCTAATGCTTTAGTTATGGGGAAGTCAATTCCCTGGAACAAAGTAGGTGGCAATTTGCAAGAGTGAATCAACCAATAAAACAAAGGGATAGTGAACAAACATTATGAAGCCACAAACTGCCCTTATTTTTTAATGCTTGAGCTTTTATCATAATATTGCAGGTCAACTGCTGATTGAATATAATGCTTCTTTCTTCCAGTAAGTTTCCATTAATATATGGCTGGAGAAAAATCAACATGAGAAAAAGCTCTTCTCATTTACAGTCTTTTGCTAGATGTGTTGAAATATTTATTTCAAATGGACTGCTACATTTGTAATTAACAGGAACTACAATAAATTTTACTGGAAAGTAGTTAGGCACAACTCTAATGGCTTCATTGATTTTTTTTATTTAAAAAAACACTCTTAACACTGAATGAAATAAGTATCTTACTGTCACATTTCATCCCTTGGTGCAGCAGTCCATAGAGTAATGAACCACAGTGGTCACAAAATGTTGGGCTCCCATACGTATGGATTTTGAACTTATGCTTGCTTCTGGGATCCTAAAAAGAAGAGAAATGTCAGTGTCATGTTACCTATTAATCAAAAAAATTGAAGGCATTAATGTTGTCAAACATTAAAGGAAAGTTTCTGAGTTACAAATCCACATACTAACTCCTTGAAGAATACATATATGTCCATCAACAATAATTGTAAGTTCCATAAATAAATAAATGAATGAATGAATGGATGGATGAATAAATAAATAAATAAAACCCTATAATATAACAAAATTAGGTACATTTGACTTTGAGTTTGTGTGTAATATTATAAGAGAACTAAAAACAAAACAAAAATAGAAAACACTCTATAATACGAAGATTCCTGTTTTTCTCCTTGTTTCTCTCTGAAGAGAGAGAGAGGTAAAGTGTTCTAGAAACACTTTTTTATCCCCAACCAAGGGGAAAAAAGCAAGTAGGTGGGCTCAAAACCAGCAAACTAATGTGCTGAAGCTGACCAGACTAAGGACTAGGCAGATGAATAAGTGGTACCACTACTTACGAACGCCTCTACTGACAAACATTTCGAGATACGAACCCGATGTTTAAGATTCTTTTGCCTCTACTTCTGAACCATTTTCCATTTACGAACCTGAGCCACTGCCACTGGGCTGCCCCACCTCCAGACTTCCGTTGCCAGCCAAAGCGCCTGTCCTTGCGCTGCTGGGATTCCCCTGAGCCTCAGGGGAATCCCAGCAGCACAGGAACGGGCGCTTTGGGTGGCAACGAAAGTCTGGAGGTGGGGAGCGAGGGAACGCTCAGGGGAATCCCAGCAGTGCAAGAACGGGCACTTCAAGTGGCAACGGAAGCCTGGAGGCGGGGATTCCCAGCAGCGCAACGAAAAAGGGGTGACTTTTTAGGATGGGTTTGCACACATTATTTGCTTTTACATTGATTCCTATGGGGAAAATTGTTTCTACTTACGAACTTTTCTACTTACGAACCTGGTCACTGAACGAATTAAGTTCATCGGTAGAGGTACCATTGTACTTGGTAGGCAGATTATTTTTTCTCTATTTTCCTCCCCCAAAACTAAGGTGCATTTTATAATCCGAAAAATATGGTATTTTGTTTTAAAGAAAAATACAGTGGTACCTCTACTTAAGAACGTCTCTACTTAAGAACTTTTCTAGATAAGAACTGGGTGTTCAAGATTTTTTTGCCCCTTCTTAAGAACCATTTTCTACTTAAGAACCCGAGCCCAAAAAAATTTCCCAGGAAATTTGAGAGCGGCATGAAGGCCCGGCCAGTTTCCAGCCATTCCCCCTTTAATCCCAGCCATCTCTGGCTTTTCTGAGCTGCCAGAGGAGCTTTTCAGTGGCAGTTAAGGAGGCTTTGGCAGCTTAGAGTGAACGGAGGGAAACGCATGCTCCTCCTCACCTCAGAGTCGCTCTTTTTTTTTAAGCCTTAAAGTTTTGGATTTTTTTGATTCCCCTCACCTCACCTTCTTCCTTCAGCAGCGACTGTCCTCCTCCTCTTCTTCTTCCTCCTCCTCCCACCCAAATTCTGAGCTTTTATTTCTTTCCTAATGGGTTTGCACATGGTATTTGGTTTTACATTGATTCCTATGGGAAAAATTGCTTCTACTTACAAACGATTCTACCTAAGAACCTGGTCACAGAACGAATTAAGTTCTTAAGTAGAGGTACTACTGTACTGACATTTGAACTAGAAGTTGCCTTGACCTTATTAAAACTAATTTGATTGTTAAATACTCATCTACATCATCACCATCATCATCATTATTTATTACATTTATATGCCGCCCCTCTCCAAGGACACATTGGACTTAATGAAATTGAAATTCCAGAATAACAAAGAGGAATAACACTGATGTAAAGCATAAACACAATCTTAAAAAATAGAAAGGTGCAGCATTTGGAACTTTTGTTCTTGTTGTTGTTGTTTTTTTAAAAAAGCAGAATAAACTAAAAGAAGGAAGAAATGTGGTTAAACCCCAGTTTTTTCCTTCAAATTTTGGTTGAATTGTAAAAATGATAACAAGTAAAACCAGAGATATGGAATGGATACAGCAGGATATTAAAGGCATCATAAATGAACAAAGACAGAGCAACACTTTTTCAAGGCAATAGCTGAGAAAGAAGTGTGTGTGGGGAGAACAATTTCTTTTCTTTTATTCTTAAGGCTTCAGGAAGGCAGTTACATATAGGAACATGCAGTAATGTTAGGATAGGGATTTAAGGCTTCTGGTCATCAGGGGAAGAAGGATCAGCCCCCTCCCCCCCTTTTTACTATGAAGCTTACAGGGAGCCAAAGAAACATACTTCTTTTTTTACTTTGAAGGCTTGTAGCAAGGCAGAATTGCTTTTTACTGTTTAGGAACACATAACAATGGCAGGATGGAAGGATTTCATATCTCATATCATTTTTCAACACCATAACCAAATCACTAGACCAACGCAACGTAGTAGACCTCATATACTTGGACTTCAGCAAAGTTTTTGATAAAGTAGATCACAATCTCCTAATCCACAAATTAGAAAAAAACAGGGTAGACTTCAACACATGCAGATGGATAAACAGTTGGCTGACCAACCGCACCCAATATGTTGTCCTCAACGGCTCCAAATCCACATGGAAGAAGGTAGGCAGTGGGGTACCACAGGGTTCTGTACTGGGCCCTGTGCTCTTCAACATTTTTATCAATGATGTAGATGAGGGAATTAAAGGGGAACTAATCAAATTTGCAGATGACACCAAGCTGGCAGGGATAGCCAATACCCTAGAGGACAGGCTCAAAATACAGAAAGACCTTGACAAACTAACGCTGTGGGCCCAAACCAACAAAATGATTTTCAACGTTGATAAGAGCAAGGTCCTACACATAGGTAAAAAAAACCCTCGACATGCATACAGTCTGGGAGAAACCCCACTTAGCAGTAGTGACTGTGAAAGAGATCTCAGTGTCTTGGTGGATAATCAACTAAACATGAGCCAGCAATATGCAGCAGTGGCTAAAAAGGCCAACACAATTTTAAACTGCATCAACAGGGGGATACACTCCAAGACCAGGGAGATATTAATACCACTCTATTATGCCCTGGTCAGACCTCACCTGGAGTACTGCATTCAGTTCTGGTCACCACACTTCAAAAGGGACATTGAAACCCTGGAGAAGTGCAAAAAAGAGCAACCAAAATGATTAGGGGACTAGAAACCAAGACTTAGGAAGAGAGACTGCTCGAACTGGGTATGGATAGCCTTGAGAAAAGGAGGTCCTGGGGGGACATGATAACAGTGTATAGGTACTTGAGGGGTTGCCACAGAGAGGTGGGGGCCACACTATTCTCCAGGGCACCAGTGGGCCGGATGAGAAACAATGGTTGGAAGCTGACCAAGGAGAGATTCAACCTGGAAATAAGGAAGAACTTCCTGACAGTCAGAGCGATCAACCAGTGGAACGGCCTGCCAGTGGAGGTTGTGAACACCCCAACCCTGGACACTTTCAAGAGGAGATTGGACTTTCATTTGACTGGGGTGCTGTAGGATTTCCTGCCTAGGCATGGGGTTGGACTTGATGACCTGCAAAGTCCCTTTCAACTCTAACAATAAATAAATATGATTTAATCTGTTTTACTAGGCTGATTATTTCTTTAAGGCAGCAGTGATTGAGAAGAGGGGAACGGATCAACCCTCTTTTTACTATGTTGTTTGAGCCCGCAGTTCTCCCAGAGTATTAACTCAGCACAACAAAATATCACAGATTACTTTATTACAGGCATTGTTCTTTGTTATCTAGGAACATGAGGCAATAGAAGAGGACGATTCAATCTCTTTTTACCTGCACAATGGGAAAGATTACATGTTCTACATGTTGCTTTTACATGCTGGCTTGCTTAGTAAAAAACAAAGAACGTTCTCTCCAATTACCCCTCAGAGCCAATAGGAATACACAGATGTGGCCGCATGTAAAACTACATTACCCAGAGTGCAATCTAACTACAATTCCCCTAACACAATGTCTTAAAGAAACATGTTTTAATAGAAGCTAACTATCTCTGTCTATAGTGACAGCACAACAACACCAAGAAGAATACGTTGTTCTAGTGGACACCAAATTAAATATGAGCCAGCAGTATGCATCAGCTGCCAAAAAAGTCAACATGGTTCTAGGCTGCATTAACAGAGGGATAGAATTAAGATCAGATATAGTGTTAATATCACTATATAATGCCCTGGTAAGGCCACACTTAGAATACTGCATTCAGTTTTGGTCACCACGATGTAAAAAGAATGTTTAGATTCTAGAAAGAGTGCATAGAAAAGCAACAAAGATGATTAGGGGACTGGAGGTTAAAACAGTTGCAGGAACTGGGCGTCTCTAGTTTAATGAAAAGAAGGACTAGGGGTGACATGATAGCACTGTTCCAATATCTCAGGGGTTGCTACAAAGAAGATGGAGTCAGGCTATTCTCCAAAGCACCAGAGGGTAGGACAAGAAGCAATGGGTGGAAACTAATCAAGGAGAGAAGCAACTTAAAACTAAGGAGAAAATTCCTGACAGTTAGAACAATTGATCAGTGGAACAGCTTGCCTCCAGAAGTTCTGAATGCTCCACCCCTGAAGGTTTTTAAGAAGATGTTGGATAACCATTTGTCTAAAGGGTCTCTGCCCCATGCAGGGGATTGGACTAGACCTCCGAGGTCCCTTCCAACTGTTGTTGTTGTTGTTGTTGTTATTGTTGTTGTTGTTGTTGTTATTATTTTCCAATATCAATATATTATGTATGTCTGTAATTAATAGGATACAGCAACAAAAAGATAATTTCATATCTGTATGAAAATAAATTTCTACATCAAGTTTAGAGCTTTTGTTAGGTACAAAGTTATCTTTTCAGTCTGTTGATGTATATACACATCGGTAGATCAAAGAGGTTCTAAGAGTTATTTTGTAATCTGCAGTAGCAAAAGATCCAGAAAATCTGGAGTGGTTTAATGAATCAAGTGCACTTTTTAAATTCCTGCCCACAATTCAACAGAGAAATTCAAGCGTTCAGTTTCATGTATAGGTATTCTCTGGATGGATTCTTGTATATATTATTCACATGAAATTATTTTATGAAAATTTTCAGAAAGATCAAATATGTCCACAATGGAGAAGAATATAAAATGCCCCTCTAGAGGGAGGCAGAATGACATATAAACGCATCTAATAAAAAATTAATGTTAGACCCACTAGTTTAGCTAGTTCAGCTGCACTTCAAAGACAAAGCTTTCATTATATTTTATTGTGTGACTTTAAAAAAGGTAATGCACATTCACCCCAAAAATTATACAAAGTGCCACTCGGTGATAAGGGATTAGTAATTCAATAATTTGTACAAAACATTTTAAATGGAGCTATCTGCTGGATTTAGGCCTATCACAAACAACTGTTAAGATCAATAAAATCTATTTCAGACTATTATATTTCCCTACAAGATTTCAATGACTATGATGTATAGTTTCAAGCTGAGAGCTCATTAAAAACTCTCAGAAGTGACAAGTACAGCATCATAAAATTTTTAAAAGGTTACGGATGCTTGATTAACATTTGTGATCCTGTCTGTCCATCTGCTCCCCATATCTATCTTTTTTCAACTTCTTTTGGAAGCAGGAATTGGAAACAAAGAAGAATTACACAAGCTAGAAAGCCACTGCCATACGATTATTTACATTTGACAGAAATCCCTCCATCGTCACTTTATTTATTTCTCCTATTCCAAAGTCAATTGCATTCTAAATGCAGGACTGGGGAAATCAGCATTTCTTCTCAAAAGATCTCTTGTCTTTCTACTTGTTTCGACAATAGGCAATTATTCTCCAACTCTACACAATAACTCAAGATTTATTAACATGATCATCTTAGCCTTCTGAAAAAATGATGTATTGACTTCTGCAATTAACTGATTGCTCATACAGGAACCATTCGGCTTCTGCAATCTACAGTCCCCTTTGATCCTTGAAAATTGCCTAGCAGCATCTCTGTGGAGGGAGATGAGCTTCTGAAAGCATGTACCAGATCTTTATCTTTAATGGCAATAAGCATCTGGTAGCAGAAGTCCAAATCCCACTATTCAGCTGCCACATCAATGTGTATTTGAATCTGAAAGTATAGAATAGTACAGTGTTAGACATTCTAAGTCAGAAGTCTTCAAACTTGGCAACTTTAAGACTTGTGGACTTTAACTCCCAGAAGTTGCCAAGTTTGGGGAGCCCTGTATCTAAGCAGACTCTCTTATCCTCAATATATTTCCACAACTGGAAAAACTGTACTGTACAGTGATACCTTGTCTTACAAACTTAATTAGTTCCGGGACGAGGTTCTTAAGGTGAAAAGTTTGTAAGATGAAACAATGTTTCCCATAGGAATCAATGGAAAAGCGATTAATGCGTGCAAGCCCAAAATTCACCACTTTTGCCAGCCGAGGTGCCCATTTTTGTGCTGCTGGGATTCTCCGGAGGTTCCCCTCCATAGGAAACCCCACCTCCGGACTTCTGTGTTTTTGCGATGCTGCAGGGGAATCCCAGCAGGGGAATCCCAGCATTGCAAAAACAAGCGCTTCTCTGGCAACGGATGTCCGGAGGTGGGGTTTCCCATTGAGGGGAGCCTCAGGGGAATCCCAGCAGCACAAAAACGGGTGTTTCGCTGGCAACGGGAGTCCAGAGGCAGGGCATGCCAGCGGCGGCGGTGGGTTGCAAGGTGAAAATAGTTTGTAAGAAGAGGCAAAAAAATCTTAAACCCCGGGTTTGTATCTCGAAAAGTTTGTATGATGAGGCGTTTGTAAGATGAGGTATCACTGTACTTGCAACCTCTACAAAAGTCAGGCCAGTAACTGACTGTCTTCTGCATTGTGGTGACTTTGCAGAGAGATGAATTGCAAATAGTAGTTTAGAAATTATGATTTTGAAACATTACCGGGAAACAAACCAGAGCTATGTGGCAATACATTTCTGCAAGTAACTTTTTTTTTTGTTTTACAAATTGTCCTCAGGATATGAATATGTTGGTAAGTCTGGTTAAGTAACATAACATAATGCTAAAAAGCCTCTTCACTGCTGTAATAACACTGAGGTGTTGAAAAGTTTATTCGTTTCATTTTGATGCCTGGATTAAGCTGCCTTCTAAAGAAAATAATTAATGTCTCCTAATACAGTTCCCTACAGTGTACATTAAAGAGCTAGTGAGTCTAAAGGTTTTTCACTACCCAAGTTCTTAAATAAAAGGACTGCTGTGAGCCAAAGAACCTGGATCTGTGTTGTCTCAAGTTGTCAGTGTTGATACTTCTGCAGTGATCCACACATAGTTATTTTAGAATTGCCTAAAAGATTTGTGGATTAGTTCTAAGGTGCCAAATGATGTTACTGGGAAAAAGTTAGTTTTGTAATTAGGAAATTCTGGAAGAGTCACTCCACTTAAAAGGTTGAAAAGAAAAAAGGTAACACAGCCAAAAATAATCTTGCCCTAAAAATTTCCAGGATAAATGCTGGAAAACTACAGAAAGTTTCTCCTTAAAAGCCATATTCCATAGATGAAGATGGGGATAATGCACATTATACTTAATGTAACATGTAGAATACGTTTAAAAAGATAATTGTGCATTACAAAACAACAGTAGCAATGAATACTGTATCAGAAATAAGTTTTCTATACCTCAAATAACTATTCATCAATCAGATTAAATACATTTGATAGTTGCAAGATTCTGTTTTAGATTCTGTCTGCAGTGATCATTCATATGAAGGCAACATTGATGAGGACAAATAACAAATATTAAATACTATATGTTTTGTGAAGCATTAAAATCAGGCTGAATAACAGATATAAAACTCCAGACTTCAAATTGTATGCTCACTATGATATGATACCTAAATAGACAGAGTATTTTGTCTAATCTCTGTGTATAATGCACAGATACTGATCTTGCCAGATAACTTTTCTTAGCATTTCATTACATGCTGCAATTAAAAATAACTTTTAAATTTTTATAGTTTTTACACAATTAGCAGAAAAGGAAGTTAATGATCAAAAACATTAGGGCAATTCTCCCTTTATCTGTGAAAGCCAAGGGGAGATATATATATCTACGAAAACAAATATATATATATATATATATATATATATATATATATATATATATATATATATATATATATATATACACACACACACACACACACACACACACACACACGTACGTACGCACGCACGCACACGCACATATATATGTGTGTGAATTCCCAATGTACTGTAATTTGAGAGAAACAACAAATGCATTTTAATAAATTAGCATTTAAAATGATGACTATGAATAGACATAATACTGACAACACATATTTTGCTCCACAATGCTTTCAAGTATAAGTAGATAACTGCAGAAATGAATCATGATTATAAAAATGATGTAATCAAACACATTTTTAAGTAGTCTGACATCTCAATGACCCCATTTAATGATTAAATGCAGCTTTAGATATTTCTGTAATACACACAGAGAGAGAGAGAGAGAGACAGAGACAGAGAGAGAGCCATAATGGAAAGTCTGTCTATCTAGTTACTTCCTGCTGATGGTAAGCTTTACTGCCTCTTCACATCTCTATTCTTAAAGTCCTTTATCTCTCAGTCTTAATTTGATTTAATAGTCCTTGTTATAAAGCAGGGGTCCCCAACCCTGGGCCACGGCCTACTATCGGGCATTGAGCCCTTCAAAACTGAGCCACAGAAGTGGTGAGTACGCGCACGTGTTTATTCCCACTTGTGCGAGCAATGGGTGCAGGCAGTTCACATGGAATCATCCCTTCTCCCAACCCACCCTGGTCGGTCTCCAAAACATGTGGCTAGCTGAGGAATTCTGGGAGTTGAGGTCCGCAAGTCTTAAAATTGCCAAGTTTAGACAGCCCTGCTCTAGAAAACAATATGTATCTTTATTTATTAGACAAAATTGACAATGGACAATTTAGGCTAAGAGTGGGGTTTTTTTCTGTAAATTTTGGAGACAGAGTTGGATTCCCAAATGAGCAGGGATACCACAGAGAGATTAATGGTGATTAAAAATTAAATTTGTTTAATAAAGTATTATTCTTTTGTCATGTTAAAAACTATAATTTACCACCACCTATTAAGATCTCTATTCAGTGCTGTGCCATGTAGCCCCTGAGTCATAGGTTGTGGCATCTGGGTGTGTGCTTGCATGAGTGAGAGAAAGAGAGAGAGAGGAAGGAAGGAAGGAAGGAAGGAAGGAAGGAAGGAAGGAGAGAACACAAGGCAAGAAAAAAACAGATTACAAGGGTATTAGGCTCTTATTGTAATTACTTTGATAAATATATCAATTACTATTGGATTGCAGTGGAGTCTTCGTGAAAGTAAGAAATAATTCCGTCCAAATGGATGCTGTTGCCACTATTCAGCATGTAAGCCAGAGCTTTTGCAATGTATCCAGAAGTTGGCAGTACAACTTTGGAATTAAATTTACTGAAGTTCAATAAGTCTTATGAAGACCACTGAAGACATGAAGAACTCATCTTATACTCATAAACGTAACTCAATAGATCTCCATCATCCTCTCTTCAGATCTCTTCACTCCGTTTTGAATTCAAAACCTGCTTTTCTGTTATGCTTTAGAAGATAATTGCTCTTTGAGCAATTTTTGCTCTCACTGAAAAAAAAATAGTCCCATCATCTTTAAATACTCTTTTCCTTGCAGTGACAAAATTTATCTTCCCTTTATCTTCAAAACCCTATAGGCATATGGGCAATATTTCTTCCTTATACTTTAAATATATTTGATTTCCTATTCTGCCCCTACTTAAGCCATTTCATTCAACCATCCCTGCAATTCCTTTGTTGCCTCATCTCCCCTAAACTGACACTCTGCAAACAGTTTCCTTGTCATTGCTCCATGTTTGTTTATTTATTTATTTTATTGATTGGTTGATTTTTTCCAAATGAGGGTTTTAGTTTGTATACACATAGTAAAATACATAATGAAGGTTATAGAGGATATACTCATAGTAAAATATATCTAAGAAAGAATAAAAGAGAAGATATAGGAATAAGATATATCAATAAAAGAATAGAAGAGATATAGGAATAGAAGAAAGGTATAGAAGATATAGGAGAGCAATAGGACAGGGGACGGAAGGCACTCTAGTGCACTTGTACTCGCCCGTTTATTAAACCTCTCCCCAAATTATCCTTCTTTTGCTTCATACTAGCTCTTTAAATACCAATCCTGTTCATAATGCTACACCTTGGATTATCTTTCTAGTTATACATACAGATTATATTAAAAAAACCTCTCTCATTAGCCAACAGGACATTGAATTCATATCTCTGGATATATCATATTTTTATCAAATCAACCATTCTTCCCAGGAGTATTGATCCTGTGATTAAGCCTGAATGAGACCAGGCTTTGTTTTTGTTTTAAAAGCTAAGAGATTTCCACTGAAGTGTCCAAAATTCTATACTAAGAACAGCTATTTGACCTTTCACACATCTCATTTTGTTTCTGCCATCTGTGTGGTTAAGAAACAATCCAGAACACGAATCCTCACTTCTTCATACAATGCTGAAATCTGTCATTCATTTCCGAAATAACTTTAAAGTGCTTAATTAATCGCAAATCTTCTAATTTAACTTTAACAATAACTGGCATGTTTATGAATAGAGAGATTAGTATTAACTGATATGCAAACATATTACTATAAGATTATAGTATTTTATTTAGAATGGAATGGAATAACAAAGTTGGAAGAGGCCTTAGATGAGAGGCTTTCTAGTCCAAGCCCTTGCTTAGGCAGGAAACTCTATACCATTTCAGACAAATAGTTATCCATTTAGTTTCAAACAATGTTGAATGCAAAAACTTCCCTTAATACTGATTTGGAGAGCTGTGTAAATGTAATTACTGCCTAATACTGAATTGTTTATTTTTCCTCTGAAAACTAGCCACTCCAAAAAGGAGATTTAGTGCAATAACTGCTCTCACACACATTTTATACCTCAAGTAATTTCCAGTCAGCGAAGCAGTGGAAGTGAAGTGCCGGTGCCTGGAGGCTGTTGGGGTCTGGATGGGTGTCAACAGACTCAAACTCAACCCTGATAAGATGGAGTGGCTGTGGGTTTTGCCTCCCAAGGACAATTCCATCTGTCCATCCATTACCCTGGGGGGGGGGGGAATCACTGACCCCCTCAGAGAGGGTCTGCAACTTGGGCGTCCTCCTCGATCCACAGCTCACATTAGAGATATATCTTTCAGATGTGGCAAGGGGGGTTGTTTGCCCAGGTTCACCTGGTGCACCAGTTGCGACCCTACCTGGACCGGGAGTCACTGCTCACGGTCACTCATCCCCTCATCAGCTCAAGGTTCGACTACTGTAACGCTCTCTACATGGGGCTACCCCTGAAAAGTGTTCGGAAACTTCAGATCGTGCAAAAGGCGGCTGTGAGAGCAATCATGGGCTTCCCTAAATATGCCCATGTTACACCAACACTCCGCAGTCTGCATTGGTTGCCGATCAGTTTCCGGTCACAATTCAAAGTGTTGGTTATGACCTATAAAGCCCTTCATGGCATCGGACCAGAATATCTCCGGGACTGCCTTCTGCCGCATGAATCCCAGCGACCAGTTAGGTCCCACAGAGTTGGCCTTCTCCGGGTCCCGTCGACTAAACAATGTCGTTTGGCAGGACCCAGGGGAAGAGCCTTATCTGTGACGGCCTCGGCCCTCTGGAATCAACTCCCCCCAGAGATCAGAATTACCCCCACCCTCCTCGCCTTTTGTAAGCTCCTTAAAACCCACCTTTGTCGTCAGGCATGGGGGAATTGAGATATTCCCTTCCCCCTAGGCCTATACAATTTATGCATGGTATGCTTGTGTGTATGTTTGGTTTTTTAAATAAGGGTTTTTAAAATTATTTTAAATAATAGATTTGTTACATGTTGTTTCATTATTGTTGTTAGCCGCCCCGAGTCTACAGAGAGGGACGACATACAAATCTAGTAAGTAAGTAAGTAAGTAAGTAAGTAAGTAAGTAAGTAAGTAAGTAAGTAAGTAAGTAAGTAAGTAAATAATAAATAAATAATCTACCATAATATTTTTTTTTATTTTTGATAATGCAATTGTTTTTATCCCGCTTTTATTATTTTTGTAAATAAGGTGGCAAACATAATTCATTTTCTTTCCTCCTATTTTTCTTACAACAACCCTGTGAGGTGGGTTGGACTGAGAGAGTGAGTGACTGGCCCCAAATCACTGAGCTGGCTTTCAGCCAGAACCAGAATTCACAGCCTCCTAGTTTCTTGCCTGGTGTCTTAACCACTAGATTAAAGTGGCGCTCCGTTTTTGAAAGGTCTTGAAAACTGATCATTTATGCAAGCTCAGATTCGTTATGAACAGTGAAAAGGCATCAATAAGAGTGAATCCTTTGCCTTCCTGAAGACTAATTCTTACGGAGTATTTCACTGAAAAGAAATTAGCATCTCTGGGATAGATCGGTATTTATTGCAACCTACATTATCATGGGATTGTTTAACCAGTTTTTTCCCCTGCAGTATATATTTTTCTTTTTTATAACAGAAAACTCTTAGAATTATTTTTATACTGTAACTTTAGAAGCTCTAACATAGATAAATATTGTTTTATTGTGTTGAGTCATTTTAAACCTTAGCTCTGCAAATATTAGGGTGCATTAGACAACATTCTGTTGACCCTATTTATTAAATAAACGGAAGAAATTTATTGTAGAGTTCTTTAATTTTTCTTTAATCTGTGGGAATATGTTCAGTTCTTATGGGAACATAATTTTCCAATACTGTACTATTTTAAAACAAAAGGAAGGAAGTGTTTACTAACAGGTTGATCTAGGAAACTTTCAGCCTGTTAACTGATAATTAGGCTAGCACATATTATTTAATCCTTTCCCTTTTAAGCTGTATCTCCCCTGCCCTCCAAAAAAATCTCCAGCTAGGTTATCCTCCCAGAATTAATCTTCTAGGAATCTATTCTACAAATGTTCTGATGGAAAGGTCATTATTCATCTTTTACTCCTCTGAAAATCAATTTGACTGCTGAATTACTATGGGCCATGCTAGACAAACAACAGAAATTCAAATTAAGGTTGATGGATTCTAATTGTGATGAGAAGGGCATGAACCATCTTCCCCACTTTTAGAGAGAAATGATACAGAAATATAGCCAGTTGTCTGATGAATGGCCATTACAAATTGTATCCGAGTTCAAGTTAGGTTTCAGAGTCAATGATTTTAGAGCACATTTTCTCAGCATGTGTTTAACGCTGTTTTTCCCAATCTGTTGTTATTCAGTCATGTCTGGGCTACAGTTCTGAGAACTTGTAACATCCTAGAAAATTATACTAGTCTAGTTTCAAATATACAGGACACATTATTACTGACGAGATTGCACACATTTAGTCCTATTTCAGGATTTTTTGCATCCATCCAGCAGCCAGCCAGCTAAAACAATCTTTCCCAATTCTGGATCCCAATTTCCAGAATTCCTTGACTAGCACAGCCATCATTAGGTTTCTGAGATCAAAACCTATATACTGTAGCTTGAAATTCCCCAAGTTAGGAAAGTCTTCCTTTCCATCACATTTCAAGTATCTTCAAAGAATCTGCAAGATCAAAGAATTTGATGGCATTCGGATCCAATGGGATACAGCCAGTTTCATGTCAGAAGTTTTCCAGAAATAAAAAACTAAATGTAAGGATTGGCAGTGTGAATTATCCCCAGACTGATATCATTTAGAGCAGTGATTTTCAACCTTTTTTGAGCCGCGGCACATTTTTTACATTTACGAAACCCTGGGGCACATTGAGCGGAGGGGGGGGGGGGCTACAAAAAGTTTGGAGAAAAAAATTCTCTCTCTCCCTTCCTTCCTTCCTCTTCCTTTCTCTCTCTCCATCCCTCTTCCTTTCTCTTCCTTCCTTCATCTCTTTTTTGCTCTCTTTCTCTCCCTCCTTACCTCCCTCTATGTCTTTCTCTCTCTCTCCTTCCCTCCCTCTTTCTTTCTCTCTCTTGCTCTCTCTCTTTCTCTTGTTCTCTTTCTCTCTCTCTTGCTTTCTTTCTCTCTCTCTTGTTCTCTTTCTCGCTCACTCGCTCTTTCTCTCTCTTGCTTTCTTTCTTTCTCTTTTTCTCTCTCTCTCTTGTTTTCTTTCTCTCTCTGAGCTTCGCGGCACAGCTGACCATGTCTCGCGGCACACTGGTTGGGAAACACTGATTTAGAGAAGGGAAAGCCTGGTTTACAGAGAACTCCCCTGTCTGGTGTCTCAGCCCAAGCAATCCTGAAAACAAATTTAAGCCAAGGCATTTTAAAATGCCTTCCCATTTTGCAACTATGTTAGCACATCTCAGTGACATTTCTGATCTGATAGCCCTTGCTGTTTCAAGATGCTCTTTTGAATTTCCAGTGTCAGTGAAAGGGCACGTGAAGAGCTCTAAAAAGCAAGAAGCAGCTGATGAAAGCAGCCTAAACAGAGTGCTCCAGATGGTCCATGGCTTGCAATAAATATATGGTCAAAACACAGAAATATTCAATTCAATTCAATTCAATTTATTAGATTTGTATGCCGCCCCTCTCCGAAGACTAAGAGTGCAGGTTTCTTTACAAGCATGGTAGAAATATACATCACTAGTCACTAGATACCTTGTCTATTATTCATTTAGGCAATCCTTGATAAGGGCAGCAACTTGAAAAATGAATGAATCACTTGATTTAAAGGGATACATATCAAGCACCACACATTCCTACACCTCTCGTTTGCTTATTCAATTAATATCACAATTTCTTCCAGTGAAATGTTATGTGTTATATTAAGTGTTGAATCAACACAACTATGTAATTAAAACCATGATTTAATACATACCGTAATTTAATAATATAAATACAAAGAAATTCCCCCCCCCCATCCCAAAATTGCATCATCAGCTCCTGTTCCAGCTCAACTGCTAAGCACACAAAATTGAGTTTAACTAAAAAAATATCTATATATACCCAGAATGTTAACAGGACCAGTTGTATGCTAAAGCTCTTTTGCAAGCCCAGACAGGTTGGGTTTGAAAAAACAAAAAGACATTATTTGAACATTTCTTCAGCCTTACTCAAAACAGGCATTGCCCTCAGTAGCATGAAATACTGGTTTGATTCATGCATCACTCAAAGTCGTAGTGTAATTTGCTTAGCTTTGGCTTCCTCCATTGGGAGATACAGACTGCTTTCATTAGAGAGGAACAATGTTTTCCAGTCCAAGATTTAGCCTTTGCATCAGTAATGGGTTTCACTTACTTTTGCTACCGGTTCGGAGATGTGCATTTGTGTCACTTCTGCACATGCGCAGATTGTCTATGATGATGTTCAGGCAGGTGGGTGGAGCCCCCTGCTGCTATCTGTTTGCCTGATCCAGAGCGAACCAGTAGCAAACCATCACTGCTTTCCATAAACGGAGTCTGTTTAAAAAAAATATTATGGACTTTTCCTGGATGAAAGTTCACCTGAACTTCCCAGGAACATGATACAAGAAGCGTCCTATTCTATCCTCTCAATAATTATGTACCCTAGTTTCTGTTCTTTCAGATTGTTTAGATCTTATGCTATGATAATTTTCAACCACAGATTTCTGCTTTCTGGCAGATAAGTTATTATCTCTGATAACCCTTGATGAACTTTTGTTGATTAAGACTGAATAATGAGGTTTGAGGGGTTTTTTTAATAGATAAGAGATGAGATATGAAAAGAAGAGATTGTTTTATTGCAAGAAAAGTATGAAATAGTTTAAACTTTATATCAAAAGGGAGGTAGTTTATTTATATGTTTTTTTTTCATTACTATATTCTTACTTTTCTATTTTCATTTCCTGAACTATATATATATATATATATATATATATTTCTTTTCTTTCTTTTATTGTTCTTAGTCTGTATTAGTTTTTACCTTTTTTAATTATAATTTTTAATAAAATCACATTAGCAAAAAGGAACTCTATACAAGGTAGTTGACACAGCCAAGTAAAATGGTTATTGCTGGCTAAGGCGAAGCCACTTAAAACAATTATTTGCTTTCTCTAAACAGGAGGGCTAGCCTATACCTTTGTCATTTAAATCCCACTCTTTTTGTGGCTTGATAGACACCTTGGTTAGAGTTAGGTTGTACTTGATTATTGATATAAATGGCTTTCCTGCTCTGGGAAAGTCTACCTTTCAATCTGTTTCCCACAGGGTACAATTTAATAAAATACTTCTACTAATGGAAAGAGTAGTACCTTTAGAGCTTTGAACCATAGTGGAATGGTGAAATGATTATTCACTATTCACTATGCAGCATTCTTAATTCAACTCCTGCAGTCCTGGCACTCCTAGGAAGTCCCCATCTGAGTAGTCTAATCAGATCTGTTCCTGTTTATTTTCTAAACCAGATTAGTTACGGTTGCATTATACTGAAGTGATCATGTTCCACATAAAGAGCTGATAGATAAATTAGTGAAGATTGGACTTAATCCCTGGATAGTTCAGTGGATTTCAAGCTGGCTGAAGCATAGACATCAGAGAGTTATTGTTAATGGCGAGTATTCTGAGCAGAGACAGGTTACAAGCGGTGTGCCACAAGGGTCTGTTCTGGGTCCTATTCTTTTTAATATGTTTGTGAGTGACATAGGGGAAGGTTTGGTAGGAAAGGTTTGCCTATTTGCCGATGACTCTAAAGTGTGCAATAGGGTGGATATTCCTGGAGGGGTCTGTAATATTGTAAATGATTTAGCGTTACTAGATAAATGGTCAAAGCAATGGAAACTGCAGTTTAATGTTTCCAAATGTAAAATAATGCACTTGGGGAAAAGGAATCCTAAATCTGAGTATTGCATTGGCAGTTCTGTGTTAGCAAAAACTTCAGAAGAGAAGGATTTAGGGGTAGTGATTTCTGACAGTCTCAAAATGGGTGAGCAGTGTGGTCGGGCGGTAGGAAAGGCAAGTAGGATGCTTGGCTGCATAGCTAGAGGTATAACAAGCAGGAAGAGGGAGATTGTGATCCCCTTATATAGAGCGCTGGTGAGACCACATTTGGAGTACTGTGTTCAGTTCTGGAGACCTCACCTACAAAAAGATATTGACAAAATTGAACGGGTCCAAAGACGGGCTACAAGAATGGTGGAAGGTCTTAAGTATAAAACGTATCAGGAAAGACTCAATGAACTCAATCTGTATAGTCTGGAAGACAGAAGGAAAAGGGGGGACATGATCGAAACATTTAAATATGTTAAAGGGTTAAATAGGGTTCAGGAGGGAAGTGTTTTTAACAGGAAAGTGAACACAAGAACAAGGGGACACAATCTGAAGTTAGTTGGGGGAAAGATCAAAGGCAACATGAGAAAATATTATTTTACTGAAAGTGTAGTAGATCCTTGGAACAAACTTCCAGCAGACGTGGTTGGTAAATCCACAGTAACCGAATTTAAACATGCCTGGGATAAACATATATCCATTGTAAGATAAAATACAGGAAATAGTAAAAGGGCAGACTAGATGGACCATGAGGTCTTTTTCTGCCGTCAGTCTTCTATGTTTCTATGTTTCATTCCCATAATGTAAAACTATATATTTTATGTGGAACAAATGAGGCTTATTTGGATGCTAATCTATTTTTAAAGACCCAGAGAAAAAACAACACCCATATTTGTAACAGTGCTACTGTGAACCTCTGCACCCTCTTTTTCAAGCTGAATATCATTGCATGGTGTGTGTGTGTAAGTGATGTGTACACATTTATTTTAAGCTGAAAAATAATAAATGAACAAGAAAAAGCTTTTTCCTCTTTAGGTTAAGGCAAATAACCAGCTAATTATTTTGTTAAAAGAAATTTCACAGGATCATCCATCAGCAGAGATACCAGTGTCAGTACATAACAAAGCACTTCCATTTTAGAACACTAAGAAATCTTTATCTTTCAAAGGGATTTGTTTAAACAAAAGTGGAAAGCAATACATATTTTAAAAGTTCAGTGAACTCTGCAATGAATTTTCTTAAATATCCTTAACTCATTTTTCCTCTAATGTAGTTACATCTTTAATTATACAAAAGAAGAAACTTTCCCAAAACTTTCTCTTCTAGAAGATGTTGAAGAAAATTACAATGTTGTGCTATCCTGAATTGTGGCTATAAATTCAGCCAGCCATTGTGATTTCTGATTTATGAATGAATGAATGAATGAATGAATGAATGAATGAATGAATGAATGGTAAAGTTTAGGAAATATATGGACATATGGAAGTTTGAGAAGTAACATTCTCAAAACTACAGTATCATAATGATGATTGGAGCTCATGCTGAGAAAGACCAGCTTGACAGCAAGATGATGCTAACTTTCTCCATTTCCTGTTAGCAACTTCAACTGCAAAATGTTAGTATATTGTTGTGAATGTTTTAATAAAAACCAGAAATCGAAGTAGCTAACAGCAGTGAGGTAATAATTATACAGGAAAACTCTCTCTCTACATCTGTTTTCCTTCTCTATATGCTTCCTCTCAACTACCTTAGAGCCAGTCACCTGTTTTGTTGAAAATGGAGGTGTCAAAAATATTAAACAGAATAAAGGGGGAAACAGAAAATTGACATTTGAGACCATTATTAAGTGGTT
The DNA here is from genome assembly GCF_031021105.1 of Erythrolamprus reginae. NCBI lineage: Eukaryota > Metazoa > Chordata > Lepidosauria > Squamata > Dipsadidae > Erythrolamprus > Erythrolamprus reginae. Next base: position 167,949,904 of record NC_091951.1, on the reverse strand, counting down.
TTTATCAAAGCCAGATGAAACCATAGGTATTCAATCATGCAGGCCACATGACCACGGAATCATCATCAGACAGCGCTGGGTCTTCAACTTAGAAATGGAGATGAACACTGCCCTCTAGAGAGTCAGGAATGACTCGCATGTATGTATGAGGGGAACCTTTACCTTTTTATTCAGAAATAGCTGAAGACTGATAAACCTGACTGCAAATGACATGCTAACTATACAATTTTCAGTGTAGGTATTATCTTGGGAGTTCACTAAAACATGTAAGCAATCTGTCTGTCTGTCTGTCTGTCTGTCTGTCTGTCTGTCTGTCTGTCTGTCTATCTATCTATCATCTACCTACCTATTTATCTACTGTCTCAACCTATCTATCTATCTATCTATCTATCTATCTATCTATCTATCTATCTATCTGTCTATCTATAAGTCTGTTGCTTAACTATTTTGATTAGATATTACACAGGTAGTCCTCAACTTACTGCCTCACGCCATTCAGCAATTGTTTGAAATTACAACAGCACTGAGGCAAAGGGAATTACAGCCACTGTCAGAAACCACAATTGTTGCAGCACCTTTGTGGTCATGTGATCAAAATTCAAGTGCTTGGCATCACGTGCATCCTTGCAACTGTGGTGGAGAGGTACAACTCCTACCAGCTTGTCTATCTCTTCCCTCCCCAGCTCATTTGTCCAACTGACAGCATGTGCAAAGCCGTTGAGGCGGTGGAAACCTCAGCCTGCTTCCTGCCTATTTCTCCTTGCGGCTCCACGCCTGGAAGGCCTGGGCCCTATTGCACAACTGCCTGGCTCCTTTGCCTTTTTGTGCAGCTACTGACAGGCAGGCCAAGCTAAGGAAAGGTACAGCCAGGCTGTTAGCGAAAGTGAATTTTTTGAAAGGTTCAGCCTGCTAGCCTTCAGGGATGTTATGTTGATTTACTTTCTAGTTCCCCAGAAATACTGCAAGCCTAGCATAAAAAAGTAGCCTGATAATAAAAATAGCACCCTTGCTTGAAAATCATTTCAGTTGCAATTCAAATGCATTCTCCTGTGGCAAGGCTGGGTTATACACTTTAATTTACGGCAATTACAATGTAGTGACAAAGTTAGGAGAAAGCTGAAAAATTTGAAAGATTTGAAAAATCACCATTGAAAATCATCTGTGAAGTTGCAAAGTTGATTGTAGCTCTTGTTTATTTATGCCTGCAATATTAATACATTTCACTCTTCAGTTCAGTTGATTATACTATATCCATATGGCCGTTTAGAATCCTCATAACATACAAAGAGGGATATAAGTTGAAGGAGGAGGAGGAGATGATCAATCCTGGAACTGGCTCAGAAAAAATGTTTTGTGTAAATAGGATGAAACAGGCCCATCCACTTTCCTCTAAGCTCCACAAGCAAGGCATCTAACTGCTCAATCTCCTTTCCCTATTTCATGTTTTCTAATAGTAGTACATTTATTTTCAATTCCATAATTATTAACACAGCCAACCATTCTCTACATTCTACACACACACACATATGTACACACTGTATTCTTATATTTAACTATTACTCAAAGTAGCAGCATATGAGTTAATTAAAACCAGTCTTTGGAAATGGGGAAGGAATGGAAAAATAGAATGGGCAAAATGAGGGTGGGGTGAAAGTTTCAGAAAAGATTTTGAATTTTAAGAGGATATAGTAAAGAAAAAGAACCTAATCTTGGGCTTGTGTGTGTGTGTGTGTGTATGTTTGTGTATGTATAAAATACTGTATACATAAATAATATATATAATATATAAATAATATTTATAATATATAAAAAATAAATACACACGCACACAAGATGGCGCCACCTATGGTGCTGCCTAGAGGACCAGCTTGAGGGCATGGCAGGCCTGGGTTGCTGCTGGTTCTAGCGACTCAGGCCATCAAGTTACTTGACAGGTTCCTACAAGTCCGAACCAGGAGGAACCCACCTCTGATATACCAGTAATTGATTAGACAGAAACTCTTAACAGGCTTTTGACATTTTAGTATTCTACCCTAGAAAAATAAACAATAGTTTGGAATTTCTGCTGTGTCTGCCCTTCACCTGGCCTAGTTTGAAGAGCTGGCACCATGTTAGTTTGGATTACAGAAAAAACAATGGTTCTTATGGTGCTGCATGTGATCATGAATTCATCTTAAAGTTGCAAATGCCCACTGGGAAGAAGATTAAGTCTCTGGTTGGTACATCTTTACCCACCCAAACCAAAACAGTGAATACATAAGTTCCCATCTCAAGATAACATCCAATATTTCTAGTGAGGTGTTCTTATACTACAATGAGATTGTTAGTCATTAATTGACTAACAATGAGATTGTTAGTCATTGCCAGAAGATGAAATATTTCTATTTAAGTATGAATAAATAGAATTTCTTTGGAAGCAACCCAGGGGCTGTATTTTAAGACATACACAGTTTATTAGAGTCCAGGAAATTATATTTAATATAAATAGTAAATAAGTAAAAAGTAAATAGATATTATCTTGACTTGCCTTTAACCTGAAGGATTGCTTTTGGCAGTGATACAAGCTTCATTCTTAACTAAATCCTCAAATGACCCTGAATTGTTTTCACAGCTGCCTCTCTTTTCTAATTTTTTTCTAAATAATTGAAAGAATATTTTTTCAAAAGTGTAGTACTCCTATTTAAATATGGAGTTCCCAACCAGCACCACTTTAAACTAACCCACAGAATACACAGAATTATGTTAGAATATTCCTAATGATACCATTGGCACACAGCTAAACAATAAAGCCTATTGTAATCAGAATCAGTGAAAAACCAACAATATATTACTTTGCCAAGTTAAACAGCCCAAGATAACTTTTTGGAGAACAGATGGGTCATATCAGTCTTATTGCTGCTTAGTCCTTTCAAGGCTTTCTATAAAACCTCCTTGCAGACAGATTCTGGCTTTTACTAAATCTCTTGAGTATGGAAAAAGATTAAGAGACCAGTCTCAATTACTTTTGGATTTCTATGATTAATATTCTCAGTTTGGGCTTCTAAGTCTGACTTTCATCACTATTTTATTTCAGTCTATCAAAATGAGCTACTGCCTTTAGCAAGAGGTAATTAGGAAAAAAGAACTAGTTACAAGAAAGTGTTTTAAGATTAAAAGAAAAATTTCTCAATAGGGGTATGTATGTATGAACAAACATTACGGAAAAATTATGGTCATCTGAAAGATTATTTTTTCTCTTCTGTTCAATCATGTCCAAATCTTAGAAATTGCCTGGATAAGTCCCTACACTTTTCTTAACAAGGCTTTCCATTTTCCAAGGTCACCCAATTGGCTTCATGTCCAAGGCAGTACTAGAACTCAGGACTAGTCTCCTGGTTTCTAAACTGATGCCTTAACCACTAAACAAAGTGTCTCTCTTTCTGAAAGGCATGAGTGTATAATTTATTAATATATTAAATAATATTTGAAACCACAACAATATATGAGCACACAATAAATACAAACTCAAAGTGAACTGATCCAAACTTGACTGTAGAAAATATGACTTTAGCAACTGTTATGATTCAGCCTGAGGCTCCTCAGGGACCGGCTGGATCTCTGCCGGATCCATGCCCAGAGGAGGAGGACAGTGAACAGGAGGGGGAGGACCAGGCAGATGGGGGAGAGGAATGTCAGGAAGAGGAGGAGGGAGAGCAGCCTGAGACCCCCGGGGGGGCTCTCCCCAGCTAGTAGCCTGGATTCATTGGATGAAGACGCACAGGCCATAATATACATGAGGCAGCGACAAGCAGCTCAAAGACGAGCCAATTAGAAAGGTATTTCCATCCCTGAATTGGCAATAGCTGGGTTTGGGTGTGGTTCTCCTCAGCAGGGTTGAAAAGGCAGGCCCACCCTTCAGTCTTGTGGAGAGTTATCAATTGGGAGTCCTGTGACCTTGCTTCGATTCTCGGCGTCTCTGATCTTGGCTTGTGGCCTAGAAGTCTGGAAGACTTGGGGGAGGCGTGGGTTTTATTATCTCCAGCATTGATTTTGCCAGCAAGAATCCTGTTTTATTGCCTGGCCTTCGTGAAACCTCTGTGAAGCTTCATAGTGTTCCTGTCTGTAAGAACAGTTTTTGTTACCCGTGTTTGCTTTGAATTATATAAACTGCCTTTGCTTTTTACCAGTGTGTCTGGATACACTTTTTGGTTGGTGTTGGCGTCTGGGGGGACCCAGACAGAACAGCAACAGAGTGGTTAATACTTGGAACTCACTACCAAACCCCCAAAACTTTACCCTTAGACTGTTTACTGTTGACCTCATCCAATTTCTAAGAGGTCAGTAAGGGACCTGCATAAGCACACCAGTGTGTCTCCGATCCCTGTCCAATTGTTCTCTCTTATCAGTATCCATCTTATGTAGATAAACAATGTTATATATGTATGTGTGTGTGTGTGTGTGTGTGTGTGTATACTACCAATACATAATTGACAAATAAAAATAAATTTTATCTCCTATCTGTTTCTATAAAGGAAAAGCCTTATTAATGTGGAACGGAACAGTACATAAATAGCCTAGGAATAAGTACAACAAATTTATTTCTGTCCCATAAATCTTACCTCCTCCCTGACTTACTTTTTCTTTTTCACTCTTATGTGGACTCAGCACTCCTTGAATAAGATTTCTCCTATGGTCACAAAAATTACAACTTTCCCTTTGATTCAACTCCATATGCATAATAAGCATGCACTAAGAAGAATACCACCAAATTCACCCAGTAAAAGCTCTAACTTTTCTAGATACTTAATCTCTAAAGCTGGCTCACTGTCACCATCTTTATAGAGATACTGCGTCAATTCCAAATTCTGTATAATTTCCCTAGAGATAAAACCCTGTTCAGCTTTCTCTGAACCTCAGCAATCATCAGCTTTCCTTATGTCTATTGAAAATTCAATTCATTTCTATTCTGCTACCCTATGTTTGTTACCAACTCATTTAGGAAAACTGTCTGTGTTCATTTATCCTACAAGGATGGGACTATAAAAACGTTTTATTGCTTCTAAAGCAAAGCCAAAGGTTTAAAAAGCCACTCAAAAGTTTTCATTTCATCTGCACCTCCATAACTGTCTGATTTTGCTCTGAAACCAAACCAGACAAATATAGACTTTGAAAGATAATTAGAACTGCAGAAAAAACAATTGCTACCAATCTGCCTTCCATTGAGGACCTGTATACTGCATGAGTGAGGGCTGTGAAAATATCTATAGACCTCACACATCCTGGACGAATTGTTTCAACTTCTAGCTTCAAAACGAGGTTATAGGGCACTGGTCACCAGAACAACTAGACACAAGGACAGTTTTTCCCCAATGCCATCACTCTACTTAACAACTAATTCCCACAAATTTAATTACTGTCAAATTAACTAAGCTATATTACTATTACTCTTCTCTTCCTTACTAGTATCTACCTCTTCCCACTTATTACTATAATCATGTTGCTAGTATCTTTCAATTTATATTGTTTTTATTTGTTTCCAAGTACAATTTGATAGCGTATTAATAACCTTGACCATCATTAAGTGCTGTATCTTTTTATTCTTGAAGAATGTATTTTATTCTTCTTATGTACACTGAGAGCATATACCAAAGACAAACTCCTTGTCTGTCCAATGACATTTGGTCAATAAAGAATTCTATTCTACTCTATTCTCTCTAATGAACTGGAGTTTTGCGTCAGCCTTCCTGAAGTTTGGACATCTAAGATTTCTCAGCAAATGTAATTGTAGGAAGTTGCTTCAACTATCTACAATAACATACATTTTTTTAACAATGAATTATAAAAATCATTGGTGAATTGTCTTAAAATGGCTATGTACATTTCATTGTTGTAATACAGGATATCCTTTCCCTCAGCATACAGAATGCAAAGCTTGTTTTGCTTTTAGAAATGATACTCTTGGATAGAAAATCAAATTATGAATATTAATATTTCAATTCATGTGATGACCACAGTAGAAGAAGCAAGCTTAATGTCTAAACATGTCAACTTAAAAAATGCAGATTAGAATTAACTTGCTATGATCTTCAAGTTTAAAAGCTGTTTTCTAACCATTTTATAGTTACACTATGTCTATATAGCTATAAATCAATATACCATTAATTATAAGAAGTCCTTCTGGTCATAATCATCTAAAATTCAACACAACTGAAGGGCCTCAACTTTTGTGATGGATGGAAAGTAGGATATGGTACGCATTTGTTCTCTTGGCAGGTAAAATTTACAGGTTGACTAAGATTATTTGTATTATCCAAGATAAGTTATTTCTGTTACCTGGGGTGTACAGCTTCTGTACATTTTTGTGCAGAAAGGAAATCATACAAAATAAATTAGGCTAATGTGGCTTAGTGTTTGCTAGTAGAAATGGTTAAGCAAAAAGATTGGAAGATTTGTTTAGGAGAACAAGGGACTTTCAAGGGAAAGCTATGGGAAATATTAAGGATCAGAAAGATCTCAGGGAGCCTGCTGTATGCTGTTCAACAAACTGTGTCAGTGATCAGTTTCCTTGGTAACTACAGTAGATACAGACAAAGATTCTGGAAAAGAGATGGTATTCTTTATGGCAAGCAGAAAAAACATGCAGTTTCCCCTATTTTCAGCATTAAAAGGCTTTTGATTTTTTTTTAAAAAAACTCACATGTGCAAACATTAAATTAAAAATGCCACCATCTTTTTCTAACTTATCCTGTCTGATAAAAGTTGAGCTTATTGTTAATACAGAGTTGAAAAGTTATCCCATTTAATGGTTGGATTGTTTATTTGTTTATTTCACTAAGTTTATGTGGTGCTTCAGCGAGGCTTGACTTAAATGGTTATCTTATGGTAGAAAAACACTGGCTGCACAATGCAATACAGTGATCCCTCGAGTATCGCGAGGGTTACGTTCCAAGACCCCTCGCGATACTCGATTTTTCGCAATATAGTGATGTGGAAGTAAAAACACCATCTGCGCATGCGCGCCCTTTTTTTCCCATGGCCGCGCATGCGCAGATGGTGTTTTTACTTCCGCACCTGGGAAGACCCAGGGAAGGTTCCTTCCGCCGCCCAGCAGCTGATCTGCTCGGCGGCAGCAGCAAGGAGCCGAATCGGGCTTTCCCCTTTGCGTGGGCGGCGGGGAAACCCGGATCTTCGTCTGCTCGCTGCTGCTGCTTGCTGCTTGCGTGCTTCGGGGCGGGCGAGCAAAGGGCTCCTGCTGTGGGGCGGGGGGGGGGGAAGCGAAGGGAAAGCGAAATTGCCGGCCGATGTTCCACCCCCCCAGAGAAGAAAGTGAGGCGTGCGGGCTTAAGAGGTGGCTGGAAGGTTTCGGGCGCCTTGTGGTGGGGGGGAGAAACTTCCCCTTTCTTGGCTCGGGCGGGGCTGCCGTGAGGGGGAGGGGGCTTGAGGGGGAAGGGCTGAGGAAGGGAGAGGGCGGGGTTAACACACACACCCGCAAGATTTCCTTCCTCGCGGCGCGAGGTGGTGGTGTTTGTCCCTGAGAGCGGATCTGGGCGGGGCGAGCCAAGGGGGTGGAAGGGGGTGGGATTAGACTTAGATTACTAGTGTTGGAAGGGTCATCTAGCCCACCCCACCGGCGCTCAAGCAGAAGGGGGGAAGGAAAGGGAAGAAAAAGAAGGAAAGGGAGGGAGGGAAGGAAGGAGAAAGGAAGGAAGGAGAAAGAGGAAAGAGGGCGGCGGGGAAACCCCGATCTTCGTCTGCTCGCTGCTGTATATCCATATTCTAAAATTAATGAATAACAATTATTCTTAGATAGTCCTCGAACTAGGACTGCAATTGAGCTTAACATTTCCATTGCTAAACAAGTCTGTTATTAAGTGAGTTTTGTCCCATTTTACAATCTTTCTTGCCACAGTTGTTAAGTGAGTCACTGTAGCTGTTAAGTGAATCTGGTTTCCCCATTGATTTTGCTTGCCAGGTCACAAAAGGGATCACATGACCCCAGTTGTGACCAGAGGAAGGGCTTAGCACAGCAAATTTAGTCAAAGAGCCTTGAGCTCAGAGATACCTTGTAATTTTCTTAGAGAAAATTACAAAATTTATTCTACCCTATTCCTCTGGAATTCCTTATTTGGATTCATGTTGACACTAAAAACCTTGGCTGTACAGTATTTGGTTTTGGGCGGATCATAAGTGACAAGCGACCAGATTTCATCCTAGTTTGCTCTTTCTTAGGTTTTTCAGCTGTAAACTGTTTCCTTCATCTGCTTCCTCCCAGCTTAAAAACAAAGTTCTACCAGAGATTTGTGACAAATTAATTTCTGACCCTTCATTAAAACTTCTCAGGGAGCCTTCAGTTCAATCATTAGAGGGGAGAGAGGGAGATAGAGGGAAGGGGAGTAGTGTGAAATGTAGGAGGAAAGTAGATTAGAGATAAAAGTGTAAAAGGAGCAATTAAAGAGATATTTATGATATTTTTGGATATAGATATGGAAGCACATTTGTGTATGTTTGGTAAAAAAAACTTTTTATAAAAAAAATGCAATCATTATTGGTAAATTTGGTTTTGATGTTCCAGTAAAAAAAGGGGGAAGGTGAGATCTCATCTGATACTATATATGCCCTTCATAATTCTCCTAAAATGACACTCTAGGAAGCAAACTTCTTCCATCCTCTTAAATATACCTTTCTACATTGCATTTGGCCACTGAATTTCTGCAATGCGATCCTATCAGTTCAACGGCGCAAATGAAATTTGTGGCCCAAAGATGCATACCCTGCTATGCAATATATTTCATATTCTCATGGTTCTGTCTCTATCCCATATAGTAAAAACATTAAGAGGAAGAGAAATGCACTTCTTGGATTGGTGAACACTGATAGTGCTGCAATTCCTTGTACGCTTGGATATGCTGCCATAATATGGATGCTCATTTTTACTCAAGAGCCAGAGCTGCTCAATTCAGTACTATTGCTCTTCCATTAATTCATTTAACCAATGAGTTGATCATGAGATGCCCTTATCTACTATCACACTGTGCAGGTCAAAAAGAAACAAATGAGAAAAATGAAGGACCAATTGTAACTTCCGCAGAAGTTAATAACTATGAAACATTTTTTAAAAAAATTAAAAAGCACTGGTTCAAGAGTTTACCACTCGATCCCATTTAAATCTGGGATTATCCCAAATTACATCTGCTTACTGAAAAATGATTTAAATTAAATTATCATTATTTGAATTGCATAGTAATGATACACAACAAGAAAAGAGTACAGCTACCTAATTTAGAACAGGCTTCATGTAATCCTCCTGTGTTTGTCATTTGTTGTGGTTTTTCTCATTTCAACATGGTATATTTCAGTTTGTATATGACACAATTGAACAAAACTAACTGAGTAAAAGAGAATGTTGTTGCAAAATCATTTAGAAATTATTTAACTTGAAACCATAATCTATGTAAAATCTTAATTTAACAGAAAAAAATCTAGGGCTTATCCTAAAATTTTCAGTGCCTTAAAACTGATCAGGTTTAACCTAGTATATAGAAGTGCATGAGTCATACAAGAAGAATTGCCTACATGGAAAAAAAATAGATTTACTTCAGATATTTCAGCCCAGGAGAATTATTTCAGTTACTTCACCACTTTCTGCAAGAGTGTGGGACAGCCACAACATACAAAGTGCAATCAAGAAGTCCATAATCAAGTAACTGAACAGCTAATCATGATTCTCGCTCAACAGATGCTTTCAGAATTTTTACCCCTGTTTTTTTCCCCTACCACTATTAAGTGTATTGCTTGGGAATAACAGTTCCAAAGCTCTGATGAGCAATTAATCTCCCCCATTTTTAGAGCAAAATAGTGCTAATGAATTTGATCAAAAACCTTGGAAAAGGCTTTTGTGAGTCTTATTTGTAATTATTATTGCCCATATTTACCACGCAATCATACTGCTCTTTAAATGTTCCTGCTTCTCACATATGATATATAAGAAGACTAAATTGTTTCCGTATTGAACAGAATAGAGAAGCATTCAAAATTTGTATAGGAAAGATTATATATATATACTGTATAACATATTTTTGCTGATAATGAAAAGGAAGGGAGACTACTATAGATCTATTTCAGGCTTATTAGCCTTCATCAGGTAGCCACACCCTTTTTACTGGGATTTGAACCCGGGGCCTCTGCCTTGTCTTAACCATTAGGCTACAGGCTCAACTCCTGTATCAGCTTGTACCAGGGAAGGGTTATGTGTGATTTTTTTTGGTCAAATCACCCTGGTATATTGAAGGAACGTCACAGCTCCTTTTTGTGTGTGCATTTGTGTATACACACAAACACACACACACACACAGCTTTTAAATAAGGCTTCTTCGTGCTATAAGAATTTTCAGCATATAATTCTTACAATTAATATCGATATGACTTCTTTATGTTAAGGACTTAATATAAAGAAAAATGCATTGAAAATTTTATGAACACAGATAAAAATGGGTAACTGCACAGAATCCACATTGATAATCATCAGCAAAGGTTTCAAATGTTAATATTATATACATTCTTAGTGTTGAGGATGAGGGGTTCTTGGGTAAAAGTGGGAGGGGGTAAAATTGCCTTGGGAAACATATATAATTCCTTCAAATTCTAATTGCCTATTGATTTGGATAATATACCAGAGATTACATTCAAAATCTCAGAGATTTTGTTTGGAATGAGTTTTATTCACTAGAAACCAATTTCAAATTAGGAGACAGGTAGACATTTTGGTGCATAAAAATGAAGAAAATGTATTTTGCCCAGTGTACAATCATTACTATTTCAGGAATTAAATATGAAATAATTGTTTGTGGTGTATTGGTTAAGAGGAATTGTTATCCAGTATTTCAGACAATTTACCTAATCTCTTTGCTCTAACCCAAATGGTGCTATCAAATGACAACTGTGAATCTTAGGTGCAATTTTATATTCCTCAAAGGATTTGCATACATTTGAATAATAACAAAAATCCTCATGTAAACAAACGTAGTGGTTGATATTGTTCAGGGCTAAAATTTTAAGGAAATACAGGCAGTTCTTGCTTAACAGCCACAACTGGGACCAGCCACCTTATTAAGCTAAATGGTTGTTAAGTGAAACCATAACTATCTTACTTCAGCTTTCCTTTGCTTTACAAACCTGATAAATTGTAAATGTGAGGATTGGTCAATAACATTCCTTTTTCATCACTGTCATAATTTCAAATGGTCACTAAAAGAGGCAGATGCTGAATGATGACTACCTGCAATCTCATGTGTGAGCAACTTGGTTTTTTTTATATATATATTGGAATTATCCTAAAATAACCAATCGCAAATATAACCATTTATTTTAATGAAAAGTATGCATTTGTAATTTTTAAAGCTATAAATTCAAATTGTCTAGGTTAGGGGTGGAGGGACCTTTTAGAGGTTGAAAAAAGAGTGGCTTGAGAAATGCACTAAAGCCACAATATTCGTTAAACAATATTTTTCCATTCTATGCACTCCAACTATTACAACCCTGAGAGTTTCACTTCAGGATGTCTGGAAGGCACCAGATTGAGGAAGATTTTGTTAGCAAAGAAGATATTCCATTTATGCCATTTAACTACAGGGAATAATGTTCTAAAACCTCAGGATATAGCTGCAAAGTATTGGAAAAGTAGCTCATCTGAAGATAATTTTAAAGTTCCTTGCCACATGAAGTAGATTTTAAATATTCAGCTCCATATTGTAATTTAACAGTCTATGAAGATATATCAAAACGAGCCATTCTTCCCCAATTTCCACAGCAACAAAATCTTATTTATGTCATTAAGTGTTGTACCTCATGATTCTTGACAAATGTATCTTTTTCTTTTATGTACACTGAGACCATATGCACCAAAGACAAATTCCTTGTGTGTGCAATCACACTTGGCCAATAAAGAATTCTATTCTATTCTATTCTATTCTATTCTATATAAATCTTGCATAAAATACTAATTTAAAAATATTACGTGGGGAATAGATAACCTCATGCTGAAGCTAATATATCATGAATTGGATCAAAACTGAAGTTCCAATAAGGCTCATTTTTAAATGAAATAGCTATTTGAAATGAAACCATGTGATCTCAAGCAAACAGAGATGGATTCTAAAATAACGGAATAAATGTTTACCATCTGTTTATTTATTGACTGATTGATTTAGTCAACAAATCTCTAGCTGTTGCTCTGCTCTGTATACAAAACAGTATATATTTAATTTGTAGTATCTCTAGGAGAGAAAGATTTCTGATTAAATTCTGGATAGCCACTTCCAATTAGTACAATCTACTGATTCACTGATTATGCATAATTAAATTGGTATCAAATGAGCAAATTATTATTATTATTTGTTTATTAAATGTATAGGAAAAGCAAGTAGAATGCTTGGCTGCATAGCTAGAGGTATAACAAGCAGGAAGAGGGAGATTGTGATCCCACTCTATAGAGCGCTGGTGAGACCACATTTGGAATACAGTGGAACCCCGACATAAGAGCTGCTCTACTTAAGAGCAACTCGAGATAAGAGCTGGGAGGGGAGAGATATTTTTGTTCTACTTACAAGCCCAAATTCGAGATACAAGCGCCAAGGAGCTGTCTCCTGAAGCCAAACGCTAACTTCCGCGTTCGGCTTCAGGAGACAGCTGCGAAGCGGCGCGCGTGTTTTAAAAGGTTGCAGCCGGCCTGGGGGGCTCGGGGGGGTGCTTGCAGCTTTCTTTCTTGCTCTTTTTCTTTCTCTCTTTTACCTTCCGTTCCTCTATTTCTTCTTTTCTTTCTCCTTCCCACCTTCTTCCCTCCCTCCCTCCCTTCACTCATTCCTCTCTTACTCTCCCCTTTCATAAGTTTCCTTGCTTCCTTCCTCTGTTCCTGTCCCTTCCCCCTTTCTTTCTTTCTTTCTTTCTTTCTTTCTTGCTTTCTTTCTTGCTTTCTTTCTTGCTCTTTTTCTTTCTCTCTTTTACCTTCCCTTCCTCTATTTCTTCTTTTTTTTCTCCTTCCCACCTTCTTCCCTCCCTCCCTCCCTTCACTCATTCCTCTCTTACTCTCCCCTTTCATAAGTTTCCTTGCTTCCTTCCTCTGTTCCTGTCCCTTCCCTCTTTCCTTCCTTCCTTCCCACCCTCCGTCCATTCATTCACCCATTCCTCTCTTGATCGCTTAAAGCCAGTCCCTGGTGCAAAAAGGGTTGGGGACCTCTGTCCTACAGGATTGGGTGGCAGAGAAGTTGAACATATGTAAATTTAAAAGTTTAAGAAAGTTTACAAGTTAAGTGAAAGAAACTTCATTATTCATTTATATGTACATGTACATTTCTTCATTAAAAACATGTCTTTCTGCATAATTTAGACTAACTTTGTGAGTTTTTTGAGGGCTGGAACCAATTAAAATTATTTACATTAATTCCTATGGGGAAAAGTCGTTCGAGATAAGAGCTGCTCGACTTAAGAGCCCAGGTCCGGAACGAATTAAACTCGTATCTCGAGGTACCACTGTACTGTGTTCAGTTCTGGAGAGCTCATCTACAGAAAGATATTGATAAAATTGAACAGGTCCAAAGACGAGCTACAAGAATGGTGGGAGGTCTTAAGCATAAAACGTATCAGGAAAGACTTAATGAACTCAGTCTGTATAGTCTGGAGGACAGAAGGGAAAGGGGGGACATGATTGAAACATTTAAATATGTTAAAGGGTTAAATAAGGTTCAGGAGGGAAGTGTTTTTAATAGGAAAGTGAACACAAGAACAAGGGGGCACAATCTGAAAGATTAGAAGTAACGTGAGAAAATATTATTTTACTGAAAGAGTAGTAGATGCCTGGAACAAACTTCCAGCAGACGTGGTTGGTAAATCCACAGTAACTGAATTTAAACATACCTGGGATAAACATATATCCATCCTAAGATAAAAAACAGGATTTAGTATAAGGGCAGACTAGATGGACCATGAGGTCTTTTTCTGCCGTCAATCTTCTATGTTTCTATGTTTCTAGTGCATCACATAGCTCTATAAAGCATGTAACAAGAGCATCAAGTGGGAACTCTGAATTGATTGGTTCTATGATGTATTTATTTGCTTTCTTGGTAGTCCAAGGAGGCAGTTATCCATCAGGAGTCTTCTCCAATACCAATACCACTTCTTTATGTTATGTTTGTGTCCACACTAAAATAGGACTTGGCCTTCACTCTGCCTGAGTTTCTAGTCTACCCTTACAATGCTACAATCAATTCCCACAATAGAAGATTGGATGGAAAAAGTGATGCAGTTGGCAGAGATGGCAAAATTAATTGTTTTAATTAAAGAGAAGATGCATCTAGTTTTGTTTCTATTGGAAATCGTTTCTGGACTTTATGTTTTAAATGGAAAAAATGAAACTTTGACTTTACGTTTTGATAAATTAGTTTGTTGCTAGAAAAATGGTTAATACATACCGTATTTTCCGGCGTATAAGACGACTTTTTAACCCCTGAAAATCTTTTCCACAGTGGGGGGTCGTCTTATACGCCGGATACTGATTCCAGGCTCCGGAGGGAGCTCGGGCGGTGGCGAGAAGACAGGATTCCGGGTGCCGAGCGCCACCTGCCCGCCGTTCCAGCGCCTCGGCCTGCTCGCCCGGCCTCTTGCCCGGCGGGGAGAGCAAAGGCGGCGGCGGGAGTAGCGTAGGCGAGGCGGAGAAGAAAGAAGCGGTGGATAGCTGGCGAGGCGCTGGCTAGAGGGCTGGACTTCGCCGCTTTGCTGCCGCTCCCACCGCCGGCTTTGTTGGGGTTGAGCGCCACGCCCGGCGGCAGGAACTGCGGGGGGTAGCCGGCATAACAAGCCCTTGCCGCAGCTATCCGCCGCTTCTTTCTTCTCCGCCTCGCCTCCGCTACTCCCGCCGCCGCCTTTGCCTCTTGCCCGTCGGGGAGAGCAAAGGTGGCGGCGGGAGTAGCGGAGGCGAGGCGGAGAAGAAAGAAGTGGCAGATAGCCGCGGCAAGGGCTCGTTAGCCGGAGCGTACGCCGGCTACCCCCCGCAGTTCCTTCCGCCGGGCGTGGCGCTCAACCCCAGCAAAGCCGGCGGTGGGAGCGGCAGCAAAGCGGCGAAGTCCAGCCCTCTAGCCGGTGCCTCGCCAGCTATCCGCCGCTTTTTTCTTCTCCGCCTCGCCTACGCTACTCCCGCCGCCGCCTTTGCTCTCCCCACCGGGCAAGAGGCAAAGGCGGCGGCGGGAGTAGTGGAGGCGAGGCGGAGAAGAAAGAAGCGGCGGATAGCTGGCGAGGCGCCGGCTAGAGGGCTGGACCGCGCCGCTTTGCCGCCGCTCCCGCCGCCGGCTTTGCTGGGGTTGAGCGCCACGCCCGGCGGCAGGAACTGCGGGGGGTAGCCGGTGTAACGAGCCCTTGCCGCAGCTATCCGCCGCTTCTTTCTTCTCCGCCTCGCCTCCGCTACTCCCGCCGCTGCCTTTGCCTCTTGCCCGGCGGGGAGAGAGCTGAAGGAACACGTACCAAAACTGGGGACAATCTTAGTCTCCCCTGCGCGCTCCTCCCCGCGTGCCTTCACCTCCCAGCCCAGCCCAGCCCGCCTGAAACCCAATAACCGCGACCATCCAGCCATGCCTCCTCTTCCCGCCGGCGCCGACCAAGACGCGCACGGGAGCTTCGGAAGGTGCAGCCGGCCGCCAGAGCCCCGGGGGAGCCTTCCCACACACTGCCCGGGCCGAGGGAGAGGGCCAAGCGGCGGCCAGCATGCCGGCTGCGGGTGGTCGGCCGGGCGGCCTTTTGCCTGGCTGGCTGGTCCTGGCGCTCTCCGGCACTCTGGCTTGGGCGCCGCCGCCGTGGGTGACGCTCCTCTGCCCACCGCTCTTCCACTGCGAGGAGGACGGCGTGGCGCTCTCCGCCGACTGCTCCGAAGGGGCGCTGGGCTCCGTGCCCGCCGGCCTCAGGCCCTTCACCGCCTACCTGTAAGCCCCGCGCTATCCCGCGCTTCGCCTGCGGCTTCTCCCGGGGAAGGGGGGGGGGAAAGGGCAGAGCTGCCTGCCGGAAATCCAAGGACGACTTTAGCCGGATCCCCAAAGGAACGGAGGAGCATCTCTTTCTCTCCCTCCCTCTCTCCCACTCTTCCTCTCACTCTCTCTTCCTCCGCCTGTCTCTGAATCGCTTGAAGTTTCGCCCCCAGTGGTCCTCGTCGCCTCTCAACCTGCGCTTTGGAAAGGTGTTCGCCCGTCTATGTGTAGCGTAGCTGAAGGAACGCGTACCAAAACCGGGGACAATCTTAGTCTCCCCTGCGCGCTTCGTGGTCGTTTTCTCCGAGCGGCGCTTTCGCATTGAAACCAGACAGCCGCCCGCTCATGAATAGAATATAATAGAATAGTTTATTGGCCAAGTGTGATTGGACACACAAGGAATTTGCATTGGTGCATATGCTCTCAGCGTACATAAAAGAAAAAGATACATTTGTCAAGAATCATGTGTACAACACTTAATGATTGTCATAGGGATCAAATAAGCAATGAAGAAACAATCAATATTAATAAAAATCTTAGGATACAAGCAACAAGTTACAGTCATACAGTCCTAAGTGGGAGGAAAAGGATGATAGGAATGATGAGAAAAACTAGTAGAAATAGAAGCGCAGATGAAAGAGAGTTTGCAAACTGAGGCAGAGAAGGTTTAGCTAAACTTCCCTGTGCTGGCAAAGGAAGTGAAAGAATTTGGCTTTGCTTGAAGAAATCATGCAAAGAGACAATGCAAAAAAAAAAAGAGGGGTAGTCTTATACGGCGAGTATATCTCAAATTCTATATTTTAACTGGAAAAGTTAGGGGGTCGTCTTATACGCCCAGTCGTCTTATACGCCGGAAAATACGGTACTCAATGTGTAAGCAGAACATTGAACTTGTAACTATATTTTGTATTTTACTGGATCGAAATCCCCCCCTTTTATGTTGCATTGTTTTCCATTACTTTTCCTTCCCCTATTCCCTTATTAGCTATTTCTATTTTATATTATCATAGGCTTCAATTAAAAAAACAGTACTGTAATGGGAAATCATACTAAGAATATTTTACAATTATGCTTGAAGAGGCTACAAAATAATGGCATTTGGACATTTAAAGTATCTCTAGGGAGTCAAATTGTCTTTTTTTTTTCACCACAAATTATAATTTGCACTAAATAATGCATAACTTTACATTTCATGCTAAGCGAAACCAAAGCATGCCATAATACAACTTAGTGTAATATGATTAACTAGCTCTTATACATTTAATAAAGAGCATATTTACTCATAGAGTAACTAATTCCCTGTACTTGACAAAATTGCCTCTGTACACTATATCAGGCATTCCAGAACCATAAATACATGATAGAGTTGCTACAAGTAATTAAATATAAATAAAAGTTGTCATTAAAAGAAAACATGCTATTGCTGATGAGATCTACATCTGCTAGAATCTCTTTCAAGGAATATCCCAGGAAAAACCTTTGTGCATTCTTTTTTCTACCTTCTGTATGTATATTTTTGCTTTTCTGCTTGATTCTATCATTGCCTGCTCGTACATGTCCCTAATTTGCAGAGTTTATCCAATGCCAAGAAAACATATCTATAAGGCACAATATAAAAAAGAGCAAATTAAGGTATTCTAATGTTCCAAGGATCTTTCAAAACAATTAATGCAGCAAAATGAATGAATTAACAAAAATCCAAATGGGACAATTAAAACAAGGCTAGAACTAGAAAATTTGGGTCAAAAAGTGGAATGGTGGGAATACCTCCAGATCCAATCAAAATACAACAAAGACAAAAAAATATCTGGGATAAGGAAAAATGCCCTTCTAGACAAGCTATGTATAGGCCCTCAAGAAAAGCTAATTAAAAATTTCTATTGTTACTTAACTTACAATGAATTGGACCACTTTAATACTAAAATTAACGTTAAGAAATGGAACCTGGACCTCAAAAACGAGATTAAAGAGGAGGAGTGGCAAACACTCTGGACTAGGAATTATAAATTGACTATCGCCACTTCCTATAAAGAAAATCTGATCAAAATGTATTACCGATGGCATATTACCCCAATCAAATTAACTAAATCAAATAACAAACTCTCTCCAAATTGTTGGAAATGCCAACGAGAATTGGGCACTTACTTCCACTTATGGTGGCAATGTACCAAAGCTAATCTATTTTGGAATAAGATCGGAATTTGGATCGATGAAATGTTAAATTTATCACTTGACAAAACTCCTGAATGCTTTCTATTGGGCATAATCAGACAAAACCTATCGAAATCCCAAGTACACCTAATCATTCATTTAACAACCGCAGCTAGACTCACATATGCGCAGTGGTGGAAGAACGAAGAAGTACCCCCAAATGAAGTAATAATTAAAAAAATATTATACTGCGCAGAAATGTCAAAATTGACGTCACAAGTTAGAAATGAATCCTCCGCTACGTTTAACGAGTGTTGGGACCCTTTTTATAACTGGCTAGGAAGCAAAAGCGAGAACAATAGGCTATAAGATTGTGATTTTTGACACTACCTCGAACTGTTACAAATCTGGTATAAACTATCTTATTATCTCATAAAATAACACGAGACGTTATATATATTTAGATATGAAGATTTATTAATATCTGTTAACTTCTCCGCAATGTGTTTATTTCAACGCTGGCATTGAACCCTTCTGATACAATCCTCGAAACAAGGTAATGAGCACATACAATTGGACCCAATTTTCGTTCTCAATACAACTCCCCTGTTTACTCGCCGACACTTTTACCCGTTTTTGTCTATATGTTTTTCTTTTGTTTTTCCTTTTCTGTATTGTTTGTTCTTATGTTTCGAAGTGTACCATATGTTGTATATGATGTAAATGTTTTCATTTTAATAATAAAATAATTTATAAAAAAACAAAAAAACAAAAACAAAAATCCAATGTGTACTCACATCAGTGTCAGGTCCCTTGTCACCTCCAGGACAACAAAAAGTAACGAATTCATGGCACCTCTTGTGAACCACAAAACAGCAAACTAAAAAGAGAAGAAATATAAATTTATTTTAACCATGTTAACAAGTCTACAGATAGTTTATATGCAAGGAAATTCATGTGACACAATAACATGCCCTGTGAAATTCTTTGACAAGCATTCAAATCATGGACCAATCTTCACCATCTACTTTTCTATTCTATTCAGGACAAGAAGTAGAAGTCCAATGCAGGCCCGGAATTCACCTTCTACTTTTTGCCTTTGGAATTTTAACTAGGCTACTGGCTGCTCATCAATGAAAAACTAATCTAATAGCATACAGGTAATCCTTGACATATGACCACAATTGAGCTTAACGTTTATCTTTCTAAGCAAGACACTTTAAGTGAATTTTGTCCTATTTTATGACCTTTCTTGCCACTAATCACTCCAACTGATAAACTGGCAACATGGTTGTTAAGTGAATCTGGCTTCCCCATTGACTTTGCTTGTCAGAAACTCACAAAAGGCGATCACACAACCCTGGGACATTGTGATCATCATAAATATGAGTCAGTTGCCAAACATCTGAAATTTGATCATATGACCATGGGGATGTTGCAATGGTCCTAAGTGTGAAAAGCAATCATAAGTCTTTTTTTTCCAGTGTAATTGTAACATTGAACAGTCTTTTAAACAAATTGTTGTAAATTGAGGATTATCTATAGATCATTTCTATAGTCAAGGTTGATACACAATTAAACATTACTATTAGAATTAGTATGTTTCTATCTCTACCTACCTACCTACCTACCTGATAAGGAATACCATTCTAAGTGGATGCTAGTTTAACACAAAATCTCTTGGATGACTACTTTACACCTCCTCTTCTAATTGCCATTTAAATATTTTTCACTTAGAAGCAGTCTCGCATAAAATGAATTTATTCAATTCTATTTCAGTATATGGAAGCATGGGCTGAGGTGGTTTGTTTTATTTATTATTTATTTATTTATTAGATTTCTATGCCGCCCTTCTCACAGCGATTTAGTTTTGCTTGAAAAAGTGAGATGATGTTTACTGAAGGACAATGATTTTGATTGTAAGTGGAAAGCTAAGATGACAGAATAGATCAACACTTCGTGATGAGCATACTATATGAATTGTTTTCAACAGAGTAGAGTAGAGTAGAGTAGAATAGAATAGAATAGAATAGAATAGAAAAGAAAAGAAATCTGAAGAGTCTGAGGCAGCTCGGGCTTTTAAAACGGTTCCTTTATTCAGCTCTCTTTGACAAGTGACTCCAGCAAGGAACGCATCTGATTTTACACAGTGACAGATGCTCCTTTTATACACTTAGGCTTCCCGCCGAAAACCAACTGTCAGCGTCTTAGCCAATCAGGCGCTTCTTCTATTTTTCCAACTATTTACATGGAGTATACAGATACTCAACAAAATCTTTATTGGCCAAGTGTGATTGGACACAGAAGGAATTTGTCTTTGGTGCATATGCTCTCAGTGTACATAAAAGAAATACATTTGTCAAGAATCATGAAGTACAACACTTAGCGATTGTCATAAAGTACAAATAAGCAATCAGGAAACAATCAATACTAATATAAATCATTAAGGATAAAAGCAACAAGTTACAGTCTTACAGTCTTAAGTGGGAGGAGATGGGTGATAAGAACGATGAGAAGACTAATAGTAATAGTAATGTAGCCTTAGCGAATAGTTTGACAGTGGCGAGGGAATTATTTGTCTAGCAGAGTGATGGCGTTCAGGAAAAAACTATCCTTGTGTCTAGTTGTCTTGGTGCGCAGTGCTCTATAGTGTCGTTTTGAGGGTAGCAGTTGAAACAGGATGCATCAGTAAATATTTTCACAGCTCTCTTTTTGACTCCTCAGTGTAATGCAGGTTGGCAGTACTGTAATTGTTTTTTCTGCAGTTCTGATTTATTAATTTTGCTCATCCTTTGGTAAATTACTTCCACTTTATTTATCCCATGAGAATGCTTGCTTAATGCATTTGTGTTTTACTCTCTCCACAATAAAGTCATTCTAGAAATAAACAATTGTAAATGAAAACAATAGCATTGTTCTCTCTAGGTCACATTCTACATTCTAGCCTTAAAATCTGAGATTCCAGAAGAACAAGAATCTTATTTCTGTTCCTACTCATTGTGGAATGAAATTCCACTGTTTGTGGAATCTGTGAGGAGAAAAATGAAAAATGATTTCCCACCCTCTCCAAGTCTAATGATTTTCTGAATTATGACATCCAATTCTATATTTCCACTTTGCAAGTGATGCTGTGGCTACTCTTTCATGGTACCTGGGAGCTGTGGGGGACAAGTAGCTTTGAACCCTGATAAAATCAAATGGCTTTCAATACACAGGGCTCCAGGGACTTCGTCATCTTTAACTTTGAACGAGGTGGCACTGCCCCAGAAAGACCCAGTCTATAACTTGAGGTTTCTCCTGGATTTGCAACTCTTGTTTGAGGAACAGGTGGCAGCTATGGCTAGGAAAGTCTTTGCACAACTTCATGTTGTGCACCACTTGTGGCCTTTCCTGGATCCACCAGGATTCACTGTGCTGAATCATTTAGTCCCTAGTCTTCTCATGGCTAATCTGATGTAATGTGCACTCTATGGGGTTTTCTGTGAACAACATTTGGAAGCTACAGCTGGTGCAGAGTGTGGTAGCATGGGGAGCCCAAAGAATGGCCCCAGTAACATCACTGATCTGCAAGCTGCATTGGTTACTGGTCTGCTTCTGGGTACAATTCAAGGTGTTGGTGATCACCTTTAAAGCCTTTCATGGTATGGGTTCAAGTTACTTGAGGGACAGGGTTGGCCCTGTACCACTTGTGGCAGAAGCATGCTGTGGATCCCGTCAGTCTAATTATTCTGGTTGGCAGGGTCCAGGAGGAGGGCTTTCTCTGCTGTTGCTTCTGCCCTCTGGAACATAGTTATCTTATGGTAAGATGTTTGTTGGCTTGGTAAGTAAGTAAGTAAGTAAGTAAGTAAGTAAGTAAGTAAGTAAGTAAGTAAGTAAGTAAATACATACATACATACATACATACATACAAACATACATACATACATATGTGTGTGTGTGAGAGAGAGAGAGAGTGGATAGATAGATAAATAGACAGATTGATGATGGTGACAGATATAGATAGATAGATAGATAGATAGATAGATAGATAGATGATAGACAGACAGACAGACAGACAGACAGACAGACAGACAGACAAAGAATTTCAGCAACTATGCTCTCAGGTTTTCTGTAGTTCCTTTGTTGGCAACATATTTTTATATTATTATTATTATTATTATTATCATCATCATCATTATTATTATTATTATTATTATTATTATTATTTATTAGATTTGTATGCTGCCCCTCTCCGAAGATTTCTTTTTAAGAGGCAAAAAGATGATCAAGAGCTGAACCAAATTATTTATGGAATTTATAATAAAGGTGTTTTTTTCAAAGTGATGTCTCAAGGAAAATATACATTATTAAAGAAAAAACATTAATTAATGCTCAAGCCATTAATTTTGCCTTGCAAAGAGCAAGGAAACTTCTATTAACCATATGGACGTGTCTTGTTTATTGTTGCTGTAGTTGTGGTTGTTGTTATTCAGTGCCAGCTGTAAGTGAGAAAATGGTTTCCCATTCCGCCAAAAGTACTCGTATTTCATAGAAGTCTCCCGTCCTAAGTCTAACACTGCTTAATCTTTTTCAAAAATAATCTGATCTCAGCTACCTAATACTGAAAGAAGAGAACGCTGTTTCCTAAAGTAGGTCCAAGATCAGTAGAAATATGCAGTATGAAACTATTCTTTATTCCAAGTAATCAAACCTGTTGTGTCCAGAGGACAGTTAAGCCTTGTATCCGCCCCAGATTCCTTGGGCGGGAGAATATGATATTGTGATTGGTTGTTTCTGGCAAAAAAACTCCAAAACCCACTGCAGACAATGGATTCACTTAATGACTGTGGCATTTGATTAACAACTGTTACAAAAAATGTCTTAAATTTGGGTCAATAGTGTGGGTGCCTTATTGATTGATTGATTGATTGATTGGACTTGTATGGGCTTAGCTTACAATCAACAAGATATATGTTAGAGATTCATTACAACCATAAATCAACTTTTTGGGAGTGGTTGGATTAAAATGCCTCCCTCAATTCTTGAGCTACAAATATTACTAGACCAAATGGGACAATTCTCCTCTGCCACATACTCGTGCCTCCTTCATCCCAGCCCACCAGCCACAGCCAATTCACAGCTGAGATTCAGACTCAGCTGGCCCTCTTCTGCTGCTCCTCTGCTGAACTCCAGCCCTCCACCTCTGTCCCTCCCATTGCGGGTGATTCACAGAGGGATAATTGTACTTGGGCGAAGGTCAAGCAACTTTCCCTCCCAGCAGCAAATCTGGGCTCCGAGGGTGGATGTGTTTGCTTCATATTCTTAGATCTTTGGGGTATAAGTGGTATGCACTACCGCAGGTGTATGAATATAATGAAGAGGCTAGCTCTGTTACGCAAATACAGAGAAGAATTTGGGACCTTGCCTCAGTCACACTCTTTCTAGTATAATACAGGATTATGGCCCCCAAAAAACCTGAAGCTTTCTTTAAAAAAAAAATAAATTAGATGACTTACACAAACACGATGCACTGGTTTAAGCAGGTCATTTGCTAGCCGGACCTGTTCTTTCCATCATAAATAAACGTTTGCTTCCTTGTTTGATTAAACTTTTAAGTTTTCATTAAGCATACAGGATTAAATTTGTTGGCAGCTAAAACTGTACACAGATTTAATATAGTTTGTATTTAACTGCTTAAAATGTCTGTGATACAAGATTTTGTTTGGCATTATTTAAATAAATAGTATGTTTTCACTATGGTTATTATCTATCTCATAAGTACAAAAATCTTTAAATATGATTATGAGTTTTTTTTCTTTTATATATATATAAAGAAAAATGTTATGCGTGTATGTGTGTGTATGGATAGATCTTTTCAAAGTAACACAACTGGAAATAATAGCAAGGATGAAATCAATCAGGTGCTCATTGTGCATTAAATTCAGAAATTATAGGGTAAAATATCATTCAATATACTTTGATCAATCAAGTTAATTCCTTAGCAGTCTTGTCACATCTTGAATTTGCAGAATAAAATGCTATTGCTTTGAAGTGGTTCAATATTGGGCTGGGAATGGCTTTTTACAAAACAGTTCAAAAGATGTTTTCTTCAATCCCATTTTTTCTCCACGGGGTAAAGATCTACAAATTGTGTATGTAAGAAAGTTATGAATATGACAATAAATTCAAATGTGCAACTGTTGTTTTATTTTCTTTCTCTATTCAATTATATTTAATGTCAAAAACTGGATCAGTCCTGTAGTTTTCTAACAAGGTTTTAAAAAATAATTTCCCATTGCCACCTTCCTGGGGTTGAGAGAAAGTCACCCAGCTGCCTCTCTGTCCAAGGCAGAAGTAGAACTCAAAGTCCCTGGGTCTCTATCTAGGTCTCTAATGCCTTAACCACTAGACCAGTGTTTTTCAACCATTAGTGTGCCGCGAGACATGGTCAGGTGTGCTGCGAAGCTCAGCAAGAGAGAGAAAGAGAGAGAAAGAAAGCAAGAGAGAGAGAGAGAAAAAGAAAGCAAGAGAGAAAGAGAGAGAAAGCAAGAGAGAAAGAGAGAGAGAAAGCAAGAGAAAGAGAGAGAAAGCAAGAGAGAAAGAAAGAGAGAAAGAGAGAGAAAGAAAGCAAGAGAGAGAGAAAGCAAGAGAGAAAGAGAAAGAAAGCAAGAGAGAGAGAGAGAGAGAAAGCAAGAGAGAGAAAGAGAGGCTGGGAAGGAGGGAGAGATAGAAAGAGCAAAAAAGAGGAAGGAAGGAAGAGAAAGAAAGAGTGATGGACAGAGAGGGGAAGGAAGGGAGAGAGAGAAAGGAGAGAAATAGAGCAAAAGGGAGAAAGAGAGAGAGAGATATTTTTGTCCAAACTTTTTTAGCCCCCCCCTCACTCCCCCCGCTCAATGTGCCCCATGATTTTGTATATGTAAAAAATGTGCCGCAGCTCAAAAAAGGTTGAAAATCACTGCACTAGACCACTAGGTATTTTGCTTTCAAGCAGATTTTCTACCTGGACAATTTGCCTTATAAGCTTCTATTGAGGATAACATATACTGTATAACTAAATGCAACTCTATATTCAAGCAAAACTTGACTACTATGTGCACATGATCAGCTAATCTAAAGAAACTGCTCATTATTATTTTGAAGATAATCTGTACATAGTTTTTAATGATTGGCCTTTGCCTTCCATTACTTGATATTCTTTAATGCTATAAGGTTACAAACACTTGTTGTTTCCAATAGTCAGAAATTTTGATGGTTGAGTATTATGACAGCCATAGTTTACTGTATTTTCCGGAGTATAAGATGCACCGGAGTATAAGACGCAGCTTAGTTGTGGGGAGGAAAATAGGGGGTGGGAATCTGCCTACCAGTATTCATCCTTAGGGCTGGAAATAAACTTATTCAGAGCAAGTAGAGCAATGGAAAAAAGCCTGCAAATACTTATGGCTGGAAAAATATTCTTCGGAGAGAGTAACAATGAAAAACCCTGCAAGGTAATTTTTGGGAAGATCCTTAGCTTTTTAAAAAAAGGCTTCGAAATAAGCTACATTCAGAGTATAAGACGCACACAAATTTTCAGCCTCTTTTAGGGAGGAAAAAGTTGCATTTTATACTCCGAAAAATATGGTAGTTTCTTTAGACTCTACCAGAATGAGGAAATTTAATTTAACTATTCTTCTTAAGTTTCCTCTTAACTGAACAAAACTATAGCCAATAATGGGGGAAAGTAGATGGTTACATAGTAGTTTTGAAGCATACTGATAATCAGGTTCTGATATTGATTGAAGAATCTGTCTTGGAGAGCTTGTGTTTGGGGTGGTGCAGATAAGAGAGCCAGTTTGGTCTAATGGTTAAGGCACCAGTCTAAAAACTAGAATTTGAGTTCTAGTCCCGTCTTAGGCATGAAAGGCAGTTGGGTGACCTTAAGTCAGACACTTCCTCTCAGCCCAACCTGCCTCGCAGGGTGGTTGTTGTGGGGAAAAAGAAGGAGTTTTACGTATGTTTGCAACCTTGAGTTACCTAAAAAGTGAAACAGGTGGGATACATTTTTTTAATAATAATAATACAATACGTGTATTACTGCACTTCTTAAAAACCTCACATGCATTAAAGGCAAGCATAATATCCTCTGGCCTAATTTTTAGATCTGTGCAGTGATCTTGGCTCACTAGAAAAGGCAGGGTGACTATTATGACCACTTTAAATTCTGATTGCATGATAGGCAACAATATTAATTTCTGTTTGCTGCATGTTGTGCTATTCTATCTAGAAGGATTTGCTAAAATACCAATTCTGGTTTTAAAAAAAGTCATACATTTTGGGCATATGATTGCGAGATGCTGCCAATGGCTATAAATGCAGGCCAATTCCCCAACATACAAAATACAATCACATGACTGCAGGGGAAGGCAGCAGTTAGAATTCACACCCGGAATTTCAAATCCATCCACATTTTTGTAAAGTCAGGGAGGCTTTTCTCTATGACAGGCACTGTGTCAAAGAAAGTATGCCTCCTGGGCCTCATATGATGACACTGATCAATTGATGGGACCTAGAGCAGCCCTATGCAAAGAGAGGTTCTTGCTGCTAAAATGGGTTCTTTAGGTTGGCCAGTTTTTGAAAATAAAATAAAATAAAATAAGACACGGTAGGAAAAGCAAGTAGCATGCTTGGCTACATAGCTAGAGGTATAACAAGCAGGAAGAGGGAGATTGTGATCCCCTTATATAGAGCGCTGGTGAGACCACATTTGGAATACTGTGTTCAGTTCTGGAGACCTCACCTACAAAAAGATATTGACAAAATTGAAAGGGTCCAAAGACGGGCTACAAGAATGGTGGAAAGTCTTAAGCATAAAACGTATCAGGAAAGACTTAATGAACTCAATCTGTATAGTCTGGAGGACAGAAGGAAAAGGGGGGACATGATCGAAACATTTAAATATGTTAAAGGGTTAAATAAGGTCCAGGAGGGAAGTGTTTTTAATAGGAAAGTGAACACAAGAACAAGGGGACACAATCTGAAGTTAGTTGGGGGAAAGACCAAAAGCAACATGAGAAAATATTATTTTACTGAAAGAGTAGTAGATCCTTGGAACAAACTTCCAGCAGACGTGGTTGGTAAATCCACAGTAACTGAATTTAAACATGCCTGGGATAAACATACATCCATCCTAAGATAAAATACAGGAAATAGTATAAGGGCAGACTAGATGGATCATGATGTCTTTTTCTGCGGTCAGTCTTCTATGCTTCTATGTTAAACAAGTTCAGTCATCAGAGGGAAGGTGGAAGAGGGAGGAAAAGTTACAAAGCAAGCATACACACAGCCATTTCATTGGCCAAGAAAGTCTTATTTCAAGATGAGAAAAATAAACAATTTCTAGGTGTAGCATTCTTTGCTTGCTATGTTGGGATTAGGTCCACTGAATTAATTAATGTTATGCTGGGTAAACAAGTTTAGATTTGAGAATCTTCCCACAGAATCTGTGGGAAACAATAAGTGCTCACTTCCAAAACAATGAAATTGTTTTGCTGTCAAATTCACGTCCCTTCTTAAGGAATCTTTATAGAGAAAATAGTTGCATTATGGACAGCATCCTCCACAGGTTTGGATGGCCCCAGTTTTTGGTTTTCCTACAGCATTAAAGACCTAAATATTTCTTCAGGCACTTGAATGCCTGGCAGGTTAAAATAGGTGTTGTGCTGCTCAAAACTGTTAAATCCAGATATATTGTGTATGTGGTTAATCTCATCTCAACTAGATTAGCAGATTGGATTTGGCATTTATTGTTCATCCAACTATGTCCTTCCCAAGGACATGGGATAAGCAGATGTGGATGTTTGATGGTATTGGAGGTATTGTCGCAGGATGTAAACTGTTCTTGTAAAACTATTGTTTACAATAGACTGCAATAGATCAAGGTTGATTATGTTCAAGTGGTGCTCCAGTTGTTTTATGAGTACACCTAAGGTACCTATTACTGTTGGTACTAAATTTGCTTACTTTTTCCATAGTCATTCTACTTCTATTTGCTGGTCTTTATATTTGTTATCTTCTCCAGATCCTTCTCTTATTATTATTGCTACTATTTTAGAGTTACATCTGGTGTATTTTGCTTTTGGTTCAAATTTCTTGTGAGCTGCTCAGAGTAACTGTTATGAGACTGATGACTACATACAATTTAAATAAATAAATAAAGGAATGTGGCATCAATTAGGAAAACTCAATATTCTGACCAGTACTACTTTAGAGATTCAGTTACTTTAAAATGAAACTTAAACATATTTTCTTTGAGGGAAGAACTACCACAGGTAAACGGAAGAAGAATTGAGTTTATATAAATAATCATCTGTCATGTGTTTTGAAATTACACATAGAAATAACTATTTGCCTTGAACTATTTATTACTTGAAATAGACAAGTTTTTAGATCAGATCTCTCTAATTCCAATTTGAAAACACAATCTGTTTAATATCAAAGCATTTTATTTAATCAACAGATTTAGTAAACACAAAGTATTTACTGTATCAGTTTCCAGACCTTGTGTTCTTTTTATGCACATTGGAAGCAAGCAATCCAATAACACACTGCTCTAGCTCAAACTGCATTCATTCATGTTCATAGGAACTTTATAATGTAAGTTGATGGCAAATAGGGGTTTAAGTTAGCCTTCCCAACTTATCCCCTTTCCCTTTAAGCTATTACTGTCCTAATTACTAAAACATGCATGTTTTCACAGTGGTAGCAAATGCTACCTTTGTCTGGGCTCAGAAACTAAATTGGATTGGGCCAGACTGGTACTTGAATGGTAGAGACACAAAATATATCAAGGATGTAAGCTCTGCTGGGAAGTCACAAAAAAGGCAATGGCAAACCAGGGCAACAACTGAAGACAGTGAACAAAAGTACTCAACTCACAAAATTGTTTCAGCTCTTAATGATGCTAATGGGATCTACGCTGAGCTATTTGTTTGGGCTGCAGACTTAGACAGAATTTGTAAATATAAACCAAGACATTTTCTAGATCTAGCAGCGAGCAGAGGAGAAATGGGGAGAAATGAAATGGAGTAGATAGCCTGTGAATTTCAATCTGAAAGCTTTCCAAAACTTGAGACCACTGAACTGACCACACGCATTTTCTTTTCACTGAACTCTCAACTAATGTAATATTATTTTCTCTCCATATTTCATTATTGCTGAAATAATCCTTGGGACTGTAATTAACCAACTAGAATTGCTGGCCTCGAATGAAAAGTACAGGATTTAGTATGCCTTTCCCAATCCTCAAAAACTTTAACCTTAGATTGCCTAGTGTCGACTTCGCCCCATTCCTAAGAGGTCTTTAAGGGGCGTGCATAAGTGCACCATCGTGCCTACCATCCTTGCCCTGCTGTCCAAATTTACCCATACCTACTTTGCTTTTGTTTATTTTTATACCATATCTATTGTCCTGTGCACATTTTGACAAACAAACAAACAAATTAATAGTTTCAATGCTGGGCCATACTTGCAAGCAGCGAAGATAGCGATCTCCATCTGGTATTCAACAAATGCTTTGAGAGACAAAGAAATATTATTTGCTGCCATTTGCATGAAAACTATTCCTTATCTATTTGGAGTTCATTTTACTTGATATGGCCTGTGCATGACCCATAAAAGGAAGAGATGTGAATTCTTTCTGTCGTGACATATATGTGTACATTAGGAAAGGAATCAATAGATGGCTCAGAAGAGGATTAAATAGATACCAAGTAAGAACAAATAACAAGAAGAGAAAGAGTGACAGAAAGAAAACTGTTTTGACATTAACTGCTAGATCTTATATTTCCTACAATATAAAATGTATATAAAATGCAACACTGCTACAGACAACAAAGGGAATAACTGCAATGCAACCTAATTCCATTTCCATATGAAGTACTTTAAAAGCCCATTCAGGGATGTAACCTAGTGTTGGATTGTCCCAAGACACAGATTTTAAATTGGTTTTTAAGGTTAAGTAGTTAAACACCTGGGACTAAAAATGTATTTTTTTCATCTTGCCCCTTATAGAACGGCAGTGTGGTGCAATTGTTAGAATGCAGCATTGCAGGCTAATTCTGCTGACTGCCAACTACCAGTAGTTTGGCAGTTCGATTCTGTAAAATGAGGACCCGTATTGTTGGGGGCAATATGCTGACTCTGTAAACTGCTTAGAGGGGGCTCTAAAAGCGCTGTGAAGTGGTATATAAGTCTAAATGTTATTGCTATTCCTTTGGCTTTTTATTTTTTCTGACTCAGAGGGTTCCCTGATTTATGGGAAGAAATAGAAATAAAAAGACATCTGGCAATAAATGATCTAATTGTGTTAATGCTAAAGGAAATGTACTGAATAAGTTGACAATTCATGCCAGGCACTTCTCAATTGGCAACCGCCTAAGAAAGAAAAGGGCAACAAACAGTAATTTTTCAAAAAAAATCATTTTTTGACCAATGCTGGAATTTAAGGGCAAGAACGCCTTCATTTTGAAACGGATTAAGGTCTGGTCAGTTTCAGGCAACTGCCAGAGTCTGGGAGGGCTCTAATCAACTAATTAAGGTCATATACCTGAACTTTTTAATTTGTAGTTAGCACATTTTAGGGAATCCCTACATTGTAATGAAAAGCAGCTGGGGAAGAGATGATGATGTTGAATAATAATAATAATAATAATAATAATAATAATAATAATAATAATGAGATAACATGTTTAAGTAAATGCCCTGCCCTTCCAGAGGGCAAAAAGTGGGAGGGAAGAATGGGTCAATCAAGGACGCTATGACAGAACTTTGAATGAGATGGCAGTGACCAGTAATCTTTGCAGCTTCTTTCTCAGTCATGTGTTCACTTAGCAACTATTTCATTTAACTGCTGAGTCATTAGAACTGATTGCAGTCACTAAATGAGGATTACTTGTATAAAAATAGAATAGAATAACAGAATTGGAAGGGACGTTGGGGGTCTTCTAGTCCAACCCCCTGCTTAGGCAGGAAACCCAACACCACTTCAGACAAATGGTTGTCCAACATCTTCTTAAAAATGTCCAGTGTTGCAGCATTCACAACTTCTGGAGGCAAGTTTTTTCCACGGATTAATTGTTCTGTCAGGAATTTTCTCCTTAGTTCTAAGTTGCTTCTCTCCTTGATTAGTTTTCACCCATGGCTTTTTGTGCTTCCCTCATGCTCTTTGGAGAATAGTTTGACTCCCTCTTCTTTGTGGCAACCCCTGAGACATTGGAACACTGCTGTCATGTCTCCCTTAGTCCTTCTTTTCATTAAACTAGACATCCCCAGTTGCTGCAACCGTTCTTCATATGTTTATGAATTAAGTCAAATATAACTTGATTTCTTATTAGAACCAAAGTCTGCCCAATTCTTCTCTATTATTTAATTTTAAAAAGAAAGCTGTACATGCATGCCAGAGTATCTAAGGCTTCCGTCCTGTTCCTAGATTAATTTCTTTCTAATGTTACAATTCAATTAGTCTATGAAGAGTTTTGTTGCCTTTATTCACAGATTCTTCATGTATCAATAATAGAAACCTTTTTCTAAAGTCACTTTCAAAGACAATCCCAGAGGTGCTTTTTCAGGAGGCAAGGGGACCTTCTGGTTTTTCTTTGAAGACATTTCACTTTTCATTCAAGAAGTGTCTTCAACTCTGACTGGATGGTGGGGAATGGAAGGATTTATACTCCTTCCAGACAGTTTGTCATTTCCATACCTTTAGCGAGAGAAATAATGCAAATGACCAGCTGACTGCAAGGTGTATAAATCCTTCCATTCCCCATTATCCAGTCAGAGCTGAAGACACTTCTTAGATGAGAAGTGAAACGTCTTCTAAGAAAAATCTGAAGATCCAGTTGCCTCTTGAAAAAAAGCACCATGACCTGGATGTCTTTGATTTGCAAGTCTTTTATTTCTTCCTCTTTTTTCATCTTTGTTAAAAGAAGATGAGAAGCTAATCGTGACCACCAAAGTGCACTTTGAAAATTGCTCAAAAATTTCCAGCTCAGTGAAAAAAAACCTGGAAGTGTCTGATGGGAGGTTTGCTCCCCTCAAACACAGGTGGAGTTTAGATGGTTGTGAATGTCTGGCTACTTTGCAGAAGGAAATAGCCACCACAAGAACTCCAGTTCAACTGGATCTGAAGGCCAGGAAGCTCCATATTATGAAGAAAAATGCATCTCATTTGCAAGAAGAATTGCCCACACTCTTTCCTCCAGGGCAGCTGTTACATTTCTGCCTGCTTAGTATAAAAAAATTGAAAAGCCAGAATAACAGTACTATTTTGCTGGGTTAGGGGTCCATTTGTCAGTCATTCTGCAAGATTATGTGAGATGAATACATTTATAACCCAGCATTTTATTGCAAGCTCTTTTACCTTAAAATAATACATTTCTATATATTTTCTGTGATTCATGCATCAGCTCTGGCTGCTATAGATTGTGGAAGTCTAAGTGAAAGACTAAAAAAGAAAGGCATACTTATAAAATAATGGCAATTTTATTAGCACCGCTCTCGTGACTTCTTGTTTTTCTTTACCTGGTGGAGGAAGGGACACTGAAGTCCCACCTCTTTAATTCAATGGTTGTAATACACATTTCTGCTTGACAAGTATTATTTATTGGACTTATATGCCGCCCTTCTGCAAGGACTCAGGGGGACTCAGTAAAGGTATGCATTTGTGTATTAAATGTTTATGCTGGCCTTCTTCCTGATAATGCAATTGAGGGTGACTTAGAGATTATAAAATTACAAATAGAAAAATATTAAAACTATGTAGTTAATTTTTTTTAAAAACTATCCAAAAAAATCCAAAACTAAATCTAAAGATTTTTAGCTACCGCACATATTATTCAAGAAAGCTTCTGTATCTTAGGGGAATAGAATCTCCTTCACAGACTTGATTAAGCACCATCAGCAACAGCAGCTGGCACATCTGAAATGCCAAGCTACAGTCAAGAAGGTCACAGGCTTAAATAGTTCTCATGCTCAAAACATTGCATGGGAAGGTTGCAGAACTATTGCTGGAAGGCCAAAAGTAACACACACAGCTCTGTGTGTGCACAGCAAACACAAAAACACAGATAAATTATGCTTCAGCTCCAATAAGCCACAAGGCAGAGAGTTCTCTTTATTAAATGCAATAACAATATATAAAATACATTTCAAAAAAGAAAGGAACAAACTTCCAGCAGACATGGTTGGTAATCCACAGTAACTGAATTTAAACATACCTGGGATAAACATATATCCATCCTAAGATAAAATACAGGAAATAGTATAAGGGCAGACTAGATGGACCATGAGGTCTTTTTCTGCCGTCAATCTTTTATGTTTCTATGTTTCTAAAGAATGGGACTTATAACTGGTCTCTTTTCCTCCATTCTGATCTTCATTCACCCAAGCAGAAGCATTGTTTGATTTTTTTAAACCCAAGTAGGACTATAGAGTTGGGGCTGGTTTTATATTTTTAAAGAGAAGCACAGAATATCAAGACAAAATAGAGGTGTGTGTGACTAGAATAGAATAGAATAGAATATTACCAAATTGTGATTGGACACACAAGGAATTTGTCTTGGTGCATATGCTCTCAGTGTACATATAAATATGTGTCTGTCTTTAAAGCTGTGATTTGAGAATTGCTCTGAGGTTCTATCTTATATCTTAGTTAGAGATGCTTTCCTTCCTTTCTTCCCTCCTTCAATCCCTTTCCTTCTTTCTTTCCTCTCTCCCGTCTACTTATTTCTTCCTTATGTCTTACCCAATATTGTTTCCCCCTTGTCAACTCATTTCTTTGAAGCTTATTTTCATGGTCATATAGATCAGGGGTGTCAAAATCAATTTCATTGACTTCCACATCAGGGTTGTGTTTGACCTTGAGGGAGCTGGGGGCCATGGCCAAAGTCTCTAACTCCATCATTTGGAGTTAGAAACTTTGGCCTGTCAGTGGGCATGGCTAGCTCAAAGTCACTCATGTTGTGGGCACCTGTAGTGAACAGAGCACTCATAATCCCAAGAAATGTACTGAACAGAGCATTCATAATCCCAAGAAATGGATGTCCTTGAAAATACTATATTTTATTACTATATTTATCTAATAAGATGACTGATTGTTTCAGCCTCAGATAGTTTCTTATCAGTTGGGTGGAGGATCATATTATATCCATCAAATGAATTGAAATAAAAAAAATAAGGGAAGGGAGGTATAGTGATGTTTCTTTTGAAAAGTGTAGATATCTTCAAAGATAAGCCATTGCTTTGATGATTAAAATTGTAATCTTTTCTGAGATGCCTACACAGACTTTCCTTCCTTCCTTCCTTCCTTCCTTCCTTCCTTCCTTCCTTCCTTCCTTCCTTCCATCCATCCATCCATCCATCCATCTATCCGACCAACCATCCATTCAACATAATTTTCTCTCTGTTTTTGCAGCATTTGCTGCAAGCAAGTAAAGAAAGGTAGATATATTTGTGTGATTTTATTTGTGAAAGTGGTCTGGGTAACTAAATAAGAATAGATATGTGCAGGTGTCTATGAATGAATTTTGTGACAAAGATATTTTATTTCACAAGTAATCAATGCATTTCCCCCCTGCCTCACATTCCTGTATTTGTTTCAACTGTGGTCAGCTCTCCTAAATTGATAAAGAAGATCAGCAATCCAGAATTTCTGTCTCACTTCACATTTTTGGGAGCGGGAAAACCATCTTCCGTTTGGATAAATATAGTAAATAATGTAAGAGACTCTGATGGCACCTCCTACTCCTATTTTCATAAGGCCTCTGTAGATCATAAACTAAATTAACTTTTCAGTAAATAGTTTACGCAACACAAGAAAAGTTAGTCCACTGAATAATTTTAGCCCCCAGGCATCTGGTTCATTTTTAGACTCCTGAGGGTTAACTTACTGGGTCAATTACTGGAATTTCAGTACCCCTCAAGTAAGTGTATTGTGCAAACAGGCCAATTTCATTTTACTGAGTTTGCATGATAATAGATCCTTTCTATTTGGATAATAAGAACAATAGCATCCCTGTTCGGCTGATACTAAAGCTACCCCCCAAACTTCTAAGAAACCATTCATTTATCAGTCTGTTCTAGGTAAACATCTTCCATAAAATAATTTTCCAGAGCCAACAAAAATACAAATATACAAATATATGTAAGAATCCATCAAAGGAATCTGAATCTACTGAGAGGCAATCATTTACATTTTCTCCTTGCAAAACATGAATTACATATGCTCTTATTACCTCTGGGAATTTCAGTGCCAAATGTACCATTTCTGTAATGAATTATGGAGTTATTGTAATACAGTGGTACCTCTACTTAAGAATTTAATTCGTTCCGTGACCAGGTTCTTAAATAGAAACGTTCTTAAGCCGAAGCAATTTTCCCCATAAGAATCAATGTAAAAGCAAATAATGCATGCAAACCCATTAGGAAAGAAATAAAAGCTCAGAATTTGGGTGGGAGGAGGAGGAAGAAGAGGAGGAGGACAGTCACTGCCGAAGGAAGAAGATGAGGTGAGAGAAATCAAAAAGTCCAAAACTTTGAGGCTTAAAAAAAAAAGAGGGACTCTGAGGTGGCGAGGAGGAGCATGTGCCTCCAATGCACCTGGCGCGAGGCTGCCTCCCATATACTGGTGGCTGCTGCTGCTACCTTATGCCTCTTCCTTCCCCTGCTGAAGGGCTACCCTCTCCTCTCACTTGCTCACTTTGTAGCCGGCGCCTTTCCTTCGCTCTGGTGACTCCTCAGCTGCCCAGAGCAAAGGGAGTGTTTCTTTTCTCTGGACGCTGGCAGAGGTTTATTACCTGTC
Organism: Erythrolamprus reginae; assembly: GCF_031021105.1. Lineage (NCBI taxonomy): Eukaryota > Metazoa > Chordata > Lepidosauria > Squamata > Dipsadidae > Erythrolamprus > Erythrolamprus reginae. Next base: position 167,913,955 of record NC_091951.1, on the reverse strand, counting down.
CAAGCACCTAGAGAAAAGAAAACGCTTAGTTCGCTTCTGATTGCCAAAGCCTCTTTAAGTGCCACCCAAAGGCTCCACTGGTAGCCCAGATGGCCGGGATTAAAGGGGGAATGGCAGGAAACTGGCCGGTCCTTTGTGCTGCTCTCAAATTTCCTGGGAAAATTTTCCGGGCTCGGGTTCTTAAGTAGAAAATGGTTCTTAAGTAGAGGCAAAAAAATCTTGAACACCCGGTTCTTATCTAGAAAAGTTCTTAAGTAGAGGCATTCTTAAGTAAAGGTACCACTGTATATACTTGTAAATACTTTATATCAGTGGCTCCCAACTTTTTCGACGACATGGACCAGTTCTGTTTTTCCACAGGAGAGAGGGAATGTAGTTTTGTGTGCTGCCTGCATCCTGTACATGCGCAGATAGGGTTTCACTCATTTGCATGACCAAGGTTCTGGTGTGCCAATGACTGAGGATGGTCCACGACCTGGGGGCTGGGACCACCTGCTTTATAGGACAAAAGGGGTAAAATGTCCCTTAAATAAAACCATCACAATAAAACTAGAAATGGTGGGGGGGGAGGTCCTTGGTGTTCTTTGTTTGGTTGTTTTCTTGCAGATGTTTCATTACCCAAACTAGGCAACATCATCAAGTGCTGATGAAGTTACCTAGTTCAAGTAATAAAGTACCTGCAAGAAAACAACCAAGAATAGAGAACAACGACCTCATTTCTACTCTGAGCTACAAATGTTATTCTTTAGCAACAGCAATACCACTTAGATTAGATATACACCTCTTCATAGTGCTTTTATCACTCTCTCTAAGTGGTCAGAGTCAGGATATTGCCCTCAACAATTTGGATCCTCAATTTATCGACCTTGGAAGGTTGGAAGTCTGAGTCAACCTTGAGCCGGTGAGAATTGAATAGGTGGCGAGAATTGAACAGCCGGCGAGAATCAAACTGCCAAACAGCTGGCAATTGTCAGTCAGCAGAATAAGCCTATAATACTACATTCTAACCACTGCACCACTATAGCTCCTTATTGGTAAAAATGAACAAAAGCAAAACTTCACATCCCACCACCACAAGAGCCAGGAAACTGGGGGTTGTTCAGCTTGTGACATGAGATCAGAGGCTTAGATGACACAGGCAGTCTGAGATCAGTTTTGCTCTCCCTATGTTCTGCCTTCATGAGCCTATACACAACACCCTATTTCAGGGGTCCCCAAACTTTTTACACAGGGGGCCAGTTTACTGTCCCTCAGACTGTTGGAGGGCCGGACTATAAAAAAAAACCCTATGAACAAATCCCTATGCACACTGCACAAATCTTATTTAAAGGAAAAAATAAAATGGGAACAAATACAATATTTAAAATAAAGAAGTAATCAAATAATTAAATAATAATTTATACTTCTTTATTAACAAGTAAATTTAAACTTAAATCAACAAACTCCCTCCATTTCTCCTTCCTTCCCTCCCTCCCTCCTTCCTCTCCATTTCTCTCTTCCCTCTCTCTTTTCTTCCTTCTCTCTCATTTGTTTCATTTTCCTCTCCCTCGTTTCCTCTCCATCATTTTCTCATTTTTCTCTTTTCTCTCTCTTTCTCTCACTCTTTCCATCTATCCCCCTTTCTCTCTTCCTCTCTATCTCTCCCTCTTTCTTTCTTTCTTTCTTTCTCTCTCTCTTTCTTTCTCTGTCCCTCTCTCTCTTTCTCTCTCTTTCTTTCTCTGTCCCTCTCTCTCTTTCTCTCTCTTTCTTTCTCTCACTCATTCTCTTTCTCTCTTCCTCTTTGTACCTCTCCCTCTTTCTCTCTCTCCCTCTCTCTCTATCTCCCTCCTATCCTCCCTGCCCCTTGCCTCTGTACCGCCTCCTCGCTCAGCAGCAGACCGCGGTGAGTTGACAGGAGATTCAGGAGCTTATTATATCTATTGATAAAATCTCGTGGGCTGCTGCAGGCTGGATAAATTGCCTCAGCGGGCTGCATCCGGCCCCCAGGCCGTAGTTTGGGGACCGCTGCTCTATTTCTTTTGGAGATTAGCAACTGGGAGCCCTAATTTTCTGCACTGCCGACCTGAAGCAGGGGACAAGGGCTGCTTCCACTGCCTTGATGCCCGTCTCAATGGGTTGTCATTGCAGCCTGGATCCTGCTATCGGAGGTCCTTGGAAATACTGAGTAATTAGGACAGGGCTACATATATCATCTTCACAACCGTATACATTTCATTTACAGCTAACCGAAATATCCTATTCCCTCTTTGCAACATGTCAATCACAACAATAAGTTAATACTCGCTCTACATATATTTATTCACAAGGTGTGGAATACAGAACTGTTTCAAAAGTAATATCACAGGAATTTTCATTTTTCTTTCTGCAGAATATTTACTTCTACAACTACAAGAGAAAGCTAAACAGCAAACTAAGTAGTAGACTCCAAGAAATGTCTTGAGAATCAAACTTGAATGAGGTGGCATTAAAAACAGCGCAAATATGTAACCAAATAGGAAAAAAATCTGTTAAACTAAACCTTTAATTAGCTGAGAAGGACACTTGAACTTTCTGCTTGCAGAGAAGGGTGAGTGCGTACCATGTGCTGGACAATTACTCTTAGAATCAGTCTGATCAAACGAAGGATGGGCATGGAATTGTGAGCAGTATAGTTCATAAGGTATCAGGTTTGGGAAGGCTGAACATCCATTTCTTTTTTAAAAAAAATTTTTTTTTATTGAATTATGTACATTAAAAAAAGACAAAAAAACATTAAACCAAACATAACAAACCATCACATTTACATTTATACACATATAGCTCTAGGGGTATCTTATGGTAAATTCTCTCGACGATCAATTTTTGCTTATGTATGGTGCTCTATATTTTCATCAGCAGTAATACAGTATTTAAACATGTTTGTGTATATATAATCCAAGATCATTAAATAATTATTCTTTCCTAATACTGTATATATATTCTTTTATAAATATATTTTATGTATATTTTATTTCCATTGCTATCATCCATTGATTAATATACACATTTATAATACTTAAAGCTATTAAAACATTATATACCTATAGGTTATTTCATTAAATACTAGTTAGTCTATATTGTTTTCTTCTTTCCAGCCAATTATATAATGAATATTATACTATATATATATTAATATAATATAATATTATATAATATATTATATTAATATATATTATATTAATATATAATATAATATTCTGAATCTTCTTTCTCATTTAACTCCATTGTCATCTTGTCCAATTCTGTACAATCTATTTTTTATTATTATTATGTTTTCAGTTGGTACACTTCCCTGTTTCCTATATTGTGCTAAACATATTCTCACTGCGCTAAGAATGTGGAGTATGACATAACAATGTTTCTTTTCCATCTTCTGATCTAGTATCCCTAGCAGAGATGCTTCTGGTTTCATATTTATCTTCTGTTTTGTTTTGTTATATCTTCTAGCCAAATTTGACTTTTGTGCCAAAATTGTTTGATTATTGGGCAGGTCCACCAGTATAAATATCCATTTCATAATACCCATATTATTAGGCTTGCCAACCAGGAAGAACAGAGACATAATTGACAGGTGGTTGTATTGGCAGCATCAAAGACCCATATTTGCTCTAATACCTTCGGTTAATTATTAGTATTTTTATTTAAAATCAACTTGGAGCAAAACCGACATCTAGGGGTACAGTGCATGCTGTGGCACCTGCTTCTCAGCCCAACATCCTCAGTTTAATTAATATGGTTGCAGTCATTAAACTAGTTTCCATCGGAAATTCAAACCTTGTCATTTTTCAGCAAATCTTTTATAATCATTGCTCCACAGTATTAAAAATAAAACAAAATAAAACAAAAGGGTTCCAAATCTTGAATAATCTGTCTCATCTTTAGCTTCTGAGTTTTTCCTTTCTCCAGGCGAACACCTCCAGGTTTCTAATTGAGAACACTTTTACTCCTACAGCAATAGGCATGATGACATTTCAATAGGAAAATTTATTCTTAATTAGTAAATCAGTAAAAGCTAAAACTGGCAGGGGACAGTAATCTTTACCACTCGAGAACACACACAAAATCATCTCCATTCAAGTTACTAGCCTTATTTTTGTCTCCGTCTTTCCAGCTCAGCTAAGTAATGATAATCCTGATGCTTGATGAACTTTATCTATTGCTAATATACCATAATCACATTTCATTTCAAAAGAAATATAAAGGAAAGATAATTATTTTAAATAACATCTTGGAAGATTCCTCACATAAATAAAAACATAAACTGGAATGCATCAGAAGTTCAATTTACGAGAGGGCTTCCAATAAAAAACAGCTGTCTGACTGTTATTCTGCGATATTAGCATTTTATTCTGTTGGAAAGAGTGGGAAATCAATGCTTTTTTCCCCTTGTCGTTTTAAAAAAAACTTGCACTTCCCGCTTTTTAAAATGTTATGTTCATTCTCTTTTATGTTATAATAAGCCTCAATGAAACATTAGGGAGGGGGTAAATGTTCCATGCGTGAAATGTGTTAGAATATTCATAACTGGGAGAGTCCATGTTAACAAAGTTAGCCAATAAATAAGCATAACTATTAAGTCAGCCAATGGGAGCTAACCACTTCTATTAAGTCAGCCAATGGGAGCTAACCACTTCTGAGTATGGACTGAGAATTGAAACTGAAAATTTAAGCTTAAGGCTGGATGCGGCTCAGTCCATTCTGTTCTCTCTGTCCACTCTGTGCTTGTCTGCTCTGCTGACATTAAACTGCTTGTAACTGTTGCTACATTGAAGAAATAATCTACTTGTGGTATTGTGTGTGTGCGTGTGTGTGCGTACACACATATATGTTTATAAAGAAGTTAATGAATCCAGATGAATCATTCGTCGGTGTGTGCTTCTGGAAATTGTTTTTTTTCTGCAACAAACTCTGACAAAGTGTTCCAGAGGATAAAAGCTAACAAATCAAAGTCAGGGTACATAAATTAACAAGGCTGTTGAAAATGAAGACATAATTCACACCCATACGCTATACTAATTCCAGTCATGCCACATGGTATGTTTCTTTTTTTATTTTTTTTTTATTATTTTTTTAATTTATTTATTTACAAGCATAATTAAAAACAGGGAAGGGGATTGGGGGAAGGGGGGACAGAATGAAAAGTTGGGGGTAGGATAGGGTGGGGGGGAGGGAGAATTCAAAAACAAAACATATTATAATAGAATTGTAGTACAAGTGAGTTATAGTACACGAGTGTCTTAGAAGAAATGTAATAACTCTTACTTTCTTAATCTTAATATTTATATTTGGAAATAACTCAAATGTAGTATTTCTTAGTATACATATATTGACATTAAAGTTCTAGTTGTGAAGTGGTGGAGTGAAGAAAAAAAGAAAGGGAGAAAGGAAAAGAAAAAAATAAAAAAAGGAAAAGAGAGAAAGAGAGAAGAGTCTGCATTTAATGCAGACGTTTTTATGGACGACTTTTGTTTAATTGTAGAGTGGGGAGTATATAGGTGATATAATGGGTGTGTATAAAGATTAATTATTCTGAAAGTAGTCAGTATGTTTGTAATGTGTGTTAAGTTAGTTAGAAAACAGATAAAAAGAGATTTGATATATTTTCTTGTTGCAAATTTGATTAGTTTTTGGTGCTTCTTTTCTAATTTATTTTAATATTAATTTAAGTGTTGAAGGTACTTTTGGGTATGGTAACGTATGAACTTTACAATAAGAATTTTTTGTATTTTTTCTGAGAAATCCATTTATGCCAACTTTCCCATGCTTCGTAATATTCTGAGTCTTTTTTGTTTTGTGCTTCCATTGCTATTTTGGACATTTCAGCACATTCGTTAATTTTCGTAATTATTGTAAAGAAAGAGGGTACTTGATCAGATTTCCAAAGAGAGGCATATGATATTCTGGCTGCAGTTATGGTATGTTTCTTTTTTTAAATGCTCCAATGGTAGGAAAAATGGTGAGTTGGAATTTCTTTTTGGGAACCCACAGAGTTGTTATAAAATGGCTGTCAGTTGAGTAAATAAATTGTGCCTATGTGCTGCCAGCACACAAAAGTAAATCAACTGGCTAAGGGAGAATGGACATACTCCCTCAACATGGAGAATTCTGTATTTATAGACATACTTTCACTCATGGCTCATATTAATAAAAAGTGTCCATCTGTAAAGAAAAATGTACTATTATTAAAATATTAATATTACTGTTTTCTGAAATTATAATTATAAAATTAATTAATAAATTAACATTAAACCCTCATCACCTTCACGTGAGGCAATTAGTCTCTCAAATACAAACGTAAATAGCTTGAGTAAAGACTATTTAGTCAAGAATTCAAGTTTTATACTAATTGCCAGTTCTCGGCTGATTTATTTTTCAGATTTGTTAGTTCTTGCAGTTACACTCAGGGAAATTCATCACATGAAGCAAAAGCATTCTTGCTTGTCTGGACTTTCTCATTTTCTGATCGCCTTCATCCATCATTCATAGATGAATTACAGGTTTGGGCATTTTCAAAAAGGGAGAATTTCACACTTTTTATTTTCTTCATATCTTGGTTTACTTCACTTGTGTTTAATTATACTTCAACTCCATTTGCTTTCCCTCCCCCAAGACTAAGTCCCAAATGTTATACAGTGATACCTCGTCTTACAAATACCTCATCATACAAACTTTTCGAGATACAAACCCGGGGTTTAAGATTTTTTTGCCTCTTCTTACAAATTATTTTCACCTTACAAACCCACTGCCGCCGCTGGGATGCCCTGCCTCCGGACTTCCTATGCCAGCGAAGCACCCGTTTTTGAGCTGCTGGGATTCCCCTGAGGCTCCCCTCCATGGGAAACACCACCTCCAGACTTCCGTGTTTTGGTGATGCTGCAGGGGAATCCCAGCAGCACAAAAACGGGCAATTTGCTGGTAACAGAAGTCCGGAGGTGGGGTTTCCCAGTGAGGGGAGCCTCAGTGAAATCACAGCATCACAAAAACACAGAGGTCCGGAGGTGGGGTTTCAAGGACTCCGGTGTTTTTGCGATGCTGTGATTTCACTGATGCTCCCTTCACTGGGAAACCCCACCTCCAGACCTCTGTTGCCAGAGAAGCGCTCATTTTTGCAATGCTGGGATTCCCCTGCTGGGATTTCCCTGCAGCATCGCAAAAACACAGAAGTCTGGAGGTGAGGTTTCCCATGGAGGGGAGCCTCAGGGGATTCCCAGCAGCACAAAAACGGGCACTTTGGCCGGCAAAAAGGGTGAATTTGGGCTTGCGTGCATTAATCGCTTTTCCATTGATTCCTATGGGAAACATTGTTTTGTCTTACAAACTTTTCACCTTAAGAACCTCATCCCGAAACCAATTAAGTTTGTAAGACAAGGTATCACTGTACTTCACCTGCATCTTTATAGGGTAGGTGCTGTTGGTCTTGTTTTTGGAATTTCTTCCAGTTCTATGATTTCAATTTTGAAGCAGGAAGCATTCCCAGTGTACTCACTCCACAATTTTGTGCATTATAGCCCTAGGAGTTTATTTCTTATTCCTTATAGGATGTCCAACCTGGAATTTGCCTGCTATATTACTGAAAAAGTTTGCATGTTCAGAAATGCAATAAATATATTGTCCCTATCTAAAATGTTCACTTTATATTTAATGTCCTGGTCGGCTCATTTAACTCACACCTTATCATATCTAAAAGGCAATACAGTATGTCAAACCGTTAACACTTGAGAGCATTATGCTGGTCATACCCTTTATTGTAGAACAGCTAACAGCCAATTTTTGAATCATTCACTGTTCTGTTTACAAGGCAGATTCTCTTTTTCCCTCAGCCACTATATTGGCTTCTCAGTCCATTTCTCAGTTCTACTCAGAAGAAGCAGAAATCCATTTCAGATTTAATGAGGACTGGTGATTTTGTAAATAAGCCCCAGCAAACTTACATTTCCTTCTTCTTTTCTCCATTCATCTTGCATATCATAAGAAAGAACAGAAACTTATCCTGCTAAATAATCTGACATTTCGGAGAGGGGCGGCATACAAATCTAATAAATAATAATAAAAATAATAATAATTTCAATTGAGAAAACTGCTCTCAACTTAACCAAGGACTATACTGCCTGGATATGAAAGGAATATACTCCACCATCATGTAAGCAGAGCAAATCTATTTTATGTGTGAGGAGAAGCCAAGAACAAACAACAGTTCTTTAAGGTTGGATGTCATGGGGATTGCAGTTTGTTTTAAAGCAAAACCTTGCAAAAATCATCTTCTGAGATGTGAAGAGGGAAAACGGGATAAAACAGCTAAAGTGCCACTGCAGGTCATTCACAATGAAAACCATACAGTGCAATTCTATAGTGAATCTAATAGAGCTCCAGATTGCTGGGAAATTTATTGCATGGAATAAAATAATAAAAAGAGAATTCTGGACGTAGTCTTTGGAGCTGATCTGAAATGCAGAGTGAACTTCAAGAAATTTATTGGAGAAAGATACTCCATTCAAAATACATGCGTATATACGTACATGCATATTGGTCATGAATAGGCATTGCATCTTGTTGAGGTGGGTGGCTATATAAATTGATTAAATAAATGAACAGTATACAATTGTATTGAGCCCGAATAGAAAATCATAATTTTTATCTTAGGATGGGAGAAACTGCAAGGAGGTATCAGTCATTCAATTTCCTTTGAAGCAGAGGGAGAAATCTTTGACAATAGCCAGTCTCCACCTGATTGGTTATTTCTGACTGGCTGATGCTAGTGCATAGTGGAGACTCAACTAAAGGGGAGCACTGAACCAAATGAAATCTTGTGAACAATGTATGTATGGTGGATCATATTCAATTTGAGATTATGGGTAAGAGGATGAATTTGGTCAATGAAACTAATCTGCGGGAACTGATGGGACGATGGGACAAGGTGAGAGGATATATGGTCAGTAGAATTCAAGACCAAGGAATAAATTGGAATCACTTTATAATATTTAAATAGATATATTGCTGGAGTTAAAATGGTATATACAAAATATGCCCCCATTTTGATGGAGGGGTATGAATGTTGTTGGGTGGCGGGTAGTGATGGGCGAACCGAACCCGCACAATTCAGGTCTGTACCGAATTTTGCGGTGTTTGGTATTCCGAACATGAACCCGAAATTTTTTGAAACTTTCACGTAAAAATAAACATCATTACTGAGCACCTCCCCTCATCTGGCGTATGATGGGACACACGGGCTGAAGATATTGTGAGTGAATTCCCATGTCATTTTCAAGATGGTACTATTAATATATAAGCTTGGAACTCTTCCATCTAGGCCAGGGGTGTCAAACTCACATCATCGTAGAAGTGTCATGATGTATTGGACATTTTCCCCCTTCGCTAAACCGAGCATGGCGTGGCCAGCACATGACGTATCCAGCCCACAGGCAGGGAGTTTGACAGACCTGATGTAGGCTGAGCTTGACTTATTGCTTGTGAGAAGATGTCCTCCTAATTCCAGAAAGGTCTGCTGATGTTCCTCAAGAATGGGAGTGTTGTGGGTATTCTCTGCAGTAGAACCATCAGGCACCACCCCTTCCCATAGAAACCAGGCTGGTAGCCATTGGGGAGTGCTTCTGGTGAAAACTCAAAACAAATTTACCTAGGTCATCTTTTGACAGCTGCTCTGATCTTTTAAAAATATTTTAAAACCTTTATTTTTATCAGGTTTTACTATTTCATTCTCTTTAGTCCACATTTTAATTATTACAATTACTCTGATTTTTTTTTTTGCTGAATGAAAAATACAATAAAGAATAGAGGACTGTAGTATTGCCATGCTGTTTCCTTGTTCTTAAAAATTTGCACCCTTTAGCTTAGAGTTATGTATCTTTCTATTATCCTACCTACTGTTAATATTTTACTACAACATTGTTCACTAGTGAGTAGGAAATACAATTTGCTGAAACAGAAGCAGTATGAAAATGTGCATATGTTCTGTCTGAAGATATATAATAAATTATGATCTAAAGGATTATCTGTTTTTATATGGTAATATACAAAATAGAGCTATAAATTATATTTAAACCTATGACTGGCTGGTTTGATACTGTATGCTGAGACAGAATGAAAAATTAAGAGTCATGTACACTAATATTTCTTAGTTAGTTAGTTAGTTAGTTAGTTAGTTAGTTAGTTAGTTAGTTAGTTAGTTAGTGAAGAAATTTATATATTTTTCTTGTGTAAGTTCTTTTAAGAGACTCAGTTAAGTAATCTTCCAAATACCACTATGGATATAGTAAATCTTAACCATAAATGACTAAACACGTTTAACATTTGGTCAACCAAATATGCTAATAAAAATACTGTACTAGGTTTGGTAATATCCATTATTAAATTAAATATATGCACTGCTACATATACAGCATAATTTAAGAAGGTGAAAACATTATTTATTTATAACCTCACTTCAACAAATATTGTTTTGGATATAGACATGCAAAACCAATGATGGAACAAGAAAATAAATATTATTTCTGATATAATTCAATTAATATAAAATAAAGTGTTCTAATGCTAACCTTTTGCCAAGAAAAGAGGGAAGGAGAAGAAGCACATTAGCTGTATTACAATAAGATGCAATAATTGTGATTTGTGACAGTGCAAGCAAAATGATAGTCAGCAGAAAACTCTTCTTTTTTCCTGTTTGTGCAAGCAAAATCTTACAGAGAATCAATCTTTTCAATATTAATTAGCAACTATATCCTGATGCCATCTATTATGAATAAAATGCCCAATGCGACAAGGCATTTTATTAGGTACCAGAGTCATTTAAGTTCAACATAGATGTCACTCCGTGGCATGTATATCTTTCACTTGCAGGAAATCAATGGTTAGTAACAATTTTTAAATTTTATTTATTTTATTTTTATTTGTTTGTTTTGTCAAGTACATATTGGTGGTATACAAAGATATAATAATATTCATATACATGTTACTAGTAAAAAAGAAACATTAGGACAGGGGATGGAAGGCACACTAATGCACTTATGCACGCCCCTTACTGACCTCTTAGAAATCAGGAGGGGTCAACAGTGGATAGTCTAATGGTAAAGTTTTGGGGGTTAGGTGATGACACTACAGAGTCAGGTAGTGAGTTCCATGCATCAACTAATCGGTTACTAAAGTCATATTTCCTGCAGTCGAGTTTAGAGCGGTTTACTTTAAGTTTGTATCTGTTGTATGCTCATGTTGAAGCTGAAGTAGTCGTTGACAGGAAGAAGGACGTTGTAGCAGATGATTTTATGAGCTATGGTTAGATCGTGTTTAAGGCGACGTAGTTCTAAGCTTTCTAAATTTAGAATTGTAAGTCTAGTTTTGTAGGGTATTCTATTGCAAGTGGAGGAGTGGAGGGCTCTTCTGGTAAAGTATTTCTGGACATTTTCTAGAGTGTTTATGTCTGAAATGTGTGGGTTCCAGACAGATGAGCTGTATTCCAGGATTGGTCTGGTGAAAGTTTTGTATGCTCTGGTTAGTAGTGTGAGATTACCAGAGCAGAAGCTACATAGGATTAAGTTAATAACTCTTGAAGCCTTTTTGGTGATGTTGTTGCAGTGGGCTTTGGCACTTAGGTCATTTGATATGAGTATTCCAAGGTCTTTTACAGAGTGAGGGTTGTCTGTAAGGTCTAGTTTATTCAGCTTGTATTTGGTGTTCTGATTCTGCCAATGTGTAGGACAGAGCATTTTTTGGTTGAGATTTGGAGTTGCCAGATGTTTGACCATTCAGACACAAAGTCAAGGTCATTCTGGAGAATAGCTGTGTTATCGGTGGTGTTGAAAAGTTTTACATCATCAGCGAAGAGAACACAGTTGCTTGTAATGTGATCGCAAAGGTAATTTATATAGAGTATGAAGAGTGTTGGTCCAAGTAGGCTGCCATGGGGTACACCGCTCTTAACTGGAACAGGATTAGATATAGCGCTCTCTATTTTGACAACTTGTTCTCTGTTTGATAGGAACACAGTTATCCAACTACGAAGGGATCATAAGATGCCATAGGATTTGAGTTTTAGAAGTAGCTTGTCATTAAACACTGAGTCGAAGGCTTTACAGAAGTCAATGTAAATTGCATCTATTGATTTGCCCTGATCAAGATGTGTAGTCCATATGTTTTTGCAGTGAAGGAGTTGCAGGTTGCAGGATAAGTTGCAAGACAAAACATTGAAGAAGAGATGAGGCCAAGTATGGTCAGTTCTCACACAACCCCAAATATTAGGGCTGTGTTTCCACCAGAATTTTTATTACCAGCAGATAAGCTGCATTTTATCTTAGAATTCTTTTACTCCTACAAAATAGGAGCAACAATATCAGCAATCATGGCTAATCAGGAAAAAAAAACAGGCCTGGTTAGGAAAGAGGATGATGTATGTGTAATTGCCCTTAAAGAAAGTACTGGAAAATATTTTGGTGAGGCACAATTAGCAAGATGCTAAGATGTTATTAAGAAGCTCATGCACAATTTGCTCACTTAAAAGAGATAATACTGTTATCTTAATTCCAGAAACAAAAATGAACACACTGCTTTTGCTAATTCATTTGCTAATTTCTTTGGGTCTACAGCAACAAATTACACTGCTCAAAAAAATAAAGGGAACAGAATATAACTTCAAGTAAATCAAACTTCTGTGAAGTCGAACTGTCCACTTAGGAAGCAACACTGATTGACAGTCAATTTCACATGCTGTTGTTGCAAATGAAATATTCAATGAGAATATTTCATTCATTCAGATCTAGGACGTGTTATTTGAGTGTTCCCTTTATTTTTTTTGAGCAGTATATTTTACCAGCATTCATTGCATTTAAGGTGGAAATATTGATTCCCCTCACCTCCTTTAAAATTCAATTTCATGAAGGTGGGGAGAGGAGAGACATTAGGAAGGAATGTGCTATGTCAGGGACTGGCATGGCTTTATACCTGCCCAAACAATTAATAAATAATAAATAAAACAGAGGTTCCCTGCTCACCAAACATCTTTTTGAAATATACAAAACTCAAAACAGGATGTTTTGTGATGTTCTCATTTGAAACAATTCTAAACTAAGTATTTTTTACGTATTTAGTTTCTATCATTGCAAACCACATCCTTTTAATTTGAGAAATTTAAACTTAAAAGACATCCCTACTCTAATCTCATTTGTCAATTAAAGATCCCAGAACTTATCCATTACTAAGTGCAGGCTACCATGGATTTGCAGCTATTCTGAAGATGTCTCTGTATTTGATTTAAACTTGCTCAGTATGATTTAAATAAACTGTCTTTCTATTTTCAGCACACAAACGATTTCTTACATAGAAACCTGAGCCTTTGAATAAACAGTACTAATGGACAAGAATGTCATAATTACTACCACAGTGCTGTATTCCTCAATTAGTAATCAAACTAATCCTCTACCTTAAATTATTTTATAAATGGAATATGTCATCTACATTTATAATGATGTAGCTCTTTTTTAGGTAAACTGGGTATCATTAGAACAACCAATTCAAAATTGTTTACATGTTAGGAGCAGGATGAAAGGAGGGGGAAACTAAAACAATGTTAATCCTCCATCAATTAATTTAAAGTCTTTTACACAGAAAACATCCTTCATATCTTGTTGACTAAAATATCCACTGTGCAACTCCCATAAGAAAGACTGAAAGTAATGAGTCAGACATCAAAGAATGCATCCTATTTATGGTAAATTTCCATGTACTGTACTGCTATAGTTATCACCAGGCAATTAAAAAAAGGAGTTATTGTTTGCCCACTATGAACTATGTTAAAGCAATCAGCAAGCCTCCTCTTATAGCTTTTCACCTACCACCAAATCTAGTATGAATGAAACATTTATTCCCCTATGTTTATCTCAGTGGCACTTTAAGAGCACCTTAGTAGGAAGATTTGCAAATTTATCTTTACATAAATTCTGACATGTTATTTCTAGAATGCATATTCTTTAAAAAAATCTCATATAGAACATATTTTCAATTTTGAAATAATCAAGATCCAAGTTCTGGGAATTGAAGTCCACACTTTTTAAAGTTGCCAAGGTTGAGAAACATTGCTTTAATATAACACTTTTATCAAATTGAAACATTTTTAAAAAATCAATATCTGTCTATCCTAAAGGACTCCCTAGGTGGATAAAAATGCCAAATCCAGTCTGAACATCTGGCTTTGTAATGAACCATAGTAATCAGCATTGACAAAATCACCATCAATCAACTGCAACAGGCAGCTTTACTCAGCTTACATCCTATGATGATACTTTTAATATAATAAAACAATATCTGTCTATCCCAGGTATTAATGGGTGGACAAAAATGCCAAATCCACTTTAAGCATCTGTGTGATGTACCACAGCAATAATAATAACAATGAGAAGTATGCTACTTATATGCAAAAGTAAGCTGTTGAAGCCAGAGGACCCATTAAACTACTACCTATGGGTAGTTCAAGTATGGGCAGTTTCAGGCTTTGGGGTAACGGTCTCCTTTCTCCTTCTGCTAGCTCTGATTTTTCTTATATAAAAATCGACTTGACTGACAGCCCCAATTCAATTACTATCCTGCCAATTACACAGCACCCTCCATAAACTATTTGTAGGCATAGGGATGGCATGTAATAGATGCACGTTTCTGATTTATGCCTCCAATGTCCATCTACTGCTGCCCTTAGGCTGCCTAAAATAGGGGCCAATCATAAAAAAAGTCCCTAGTTCTTATAGGAATTGCTTTCAGTCTGTTTGCATTCATTGGCTGTGGAAACCTACCGTATTTTACATTCAAAAGCTATATAGATATAGACATGGCTTCTTTGCAGATATTTTCTAAATGACCACTATTATATCTCTACCAAAACCCAAGTCACAGCATCTTTAACCTAGAACTAATACTTTTTATTAGGCAATTAAGCCTTTATTTCTACATTTCATTATGATGGCTGAAAAAAGTTTTATTTTTTAACCACTGAAAGCATTTCTTTTCTTACAGGCTACTGTAGACATACGATCTGAGGAATCACCTCTACTTATAATAGGTATTTCGCCCCCACCCCTACACACATATCCCAAAATCTATCTTCCACTCATCTCAACCCACAAATTCTTTCTTCAAAATACACACAATGCAAACTTTCATACACCTCCAGACTGTAACTCCTAAAGTTCCAGACATATTTATAATTCCCAATGTGGTCACTCATGAATCATTTATATCTCTATTTTGTCTGAAAAAAGATTATGAAAGACAGCTAAGAGATTTTTAAAATCCATAATAGAAACATAAATAACAAGCAGAGTTAGATATTAAAATATGAAACAGCAATTTGTATCCTATACGTCACAGCAAAAATACCCCATAAATCATATTAATTACATTCAGAATCAAATACAACTTACATCAGACCAGAAGCACTAAACTGATGGGGTTTGGGGTTTTTATTTTTTGCTCCTGCTTAGGATTTCCATATCTGTATTGGATTGGAAGCAAATCCTCTTGCATTCTGTGCCAAAAACAGCCTTTGACACTAATAGTCCTCCCCTGTTAAGTCTTCCATAATTAGGATGTCCAAGGAACATCTTTAAAGTATCCTAGTAATTAATAGGTATAAAATATCACAAAGCTTGTAAGAAATTAATCCTTAAGATAATTATTTAAGCCATTTACAGCTTTATATCCTGCACTTTTAGTTGGACCTTGAAACAAACTGAGTGAACAAAGTAATTCAAAAATTAATATGTAAAACTCCCTTCTCTTATTTAATATTGTCCAGATAAGTTTGCTGCTTACAAATTTGGGAATTACAGCCCAACCCAGGGCATCTGTAAAATACCGATTTGAGAAAAACTGCATTGAAAATTGTATTTCAGTTAACATCCTGGAATACAATTTTGACAGGGAACAATTTTAATTCCGAATAATAGTAATGCATAAGATATTATACAGGAATAAAAAAATAGATTATAGGTGATAGCTAGCCAAAGCTAATAAATAGTACTTCTGGTTTCCTCTACCACTTAAAATTCCTGAATAGGCATAGTCCAAGATTGTTTCCAAGATGGAATTCTGCTATTCAGCCTGTACAGTGAAAAATAGATTTTATAGTACTATACAGAAAGAGCATTGTAGTCATATTTTTAACATGGGAAGCACTGAATCCAGAAGAAAGTTTAAGAATATAATTTTGTTAGTAGCAATATAGTATAAACCAGTGATTTTCAACCTTTTTTGAGCCACGGCACATTTTTTACATTTACAAAACCATGGGGCACATTGAGTGGGGATGGGGGGGGGGGCGGCTAAAAAAAGTTTGGACAAAAAAGTTCTCTCTCTCTCTCTTCCTCCCTTTCGTTCTATTTCTCCCTCCCTCTTTCTCTTTCTCTTTTTTCTCTGTCCTTTCCTCTTTCTTTCTCCCTTTCTCTTTTTTGCTCTTTCTCTCTCCCTCCCTACCTCCCTCTATGTCTTTCTCTCTCCCACCTTCCCTCCCTCTCTTTCTCTCTCTCTTTCTTTCTCTTTCTCTCTTGTTCTCTTTCTTTCTCTCTCTCTCGTTCTTTCTTTTTCCCTCTCTTGCTTTCTCTCTCTCTCTTGCTTTATTTCTCTCTTTCTTTCTCTCTGTTTTCTTTCTCTCTCTTGCTCTTTCTCTCTCTTGCTTTCTCTCTCTTTCTTTCTTTCTCTCTCTTGTTTTCTTTCTCTCTCTCTGAGCTTCGCGGCACACCTGACCCTGTCTCACGGCACACTAGTGTGCCGCGGCACACTGGTTGAAAAACACTGGTATAAACTATCATATGAGTTCAGTTACTTCTCTAAGGAACACATTTTAATATACTTTGCCTTAAAGCAAAACTAATTTTTCTTTTTCCCTCCTTTCCCTGAAGCTTAAATGACAAAAAAAATGAGCGATATGAATTTACAAAAACCGCAAAGGTTAAAATACACTGAATGACTTGTACAATGCTGGAAACATTAAACAAACTATACAAACAATGGACTATTAGAGAAATGGAAATACAGAAAGATTACTTCTTTTAAATAATTTCTATATTTAGATATTCAACAACTCTGCTTTAAACACCTTCTAGATTAATTATTATACGCTTTCAAACACAGCAAAGCACATTGGTTTCATTAAATCTTGGGATGGGAAGTCAAGAAAACACAAAAATGAATATAGTATTTGATTCATGGCAAAAACAATATACACTTAAAAAGCAAAAGGCCTACAAACGTATGTAGGATTCTATAAGAGAAAGAATACTGTAAATCAACAGTGAATAAGCAGCCATCAAATGGGACTTCGTACAGAGAGCAGAACCCCCTTCCTTTAACATGCAAAAACACATTTCAGAAAATAATTGTTTTTTTCCTACAAATTACAGATTGCTTCATTTGTAAATATTACAGAGTAGGCTCGAGGTTAAACTATAGCTTAATTGGAGAGTATAAATGTAAACAAGTGTCTCAAGGAAGACTTTCTCAGGCTTCTGAACCGTGTAGTTGAGAGGCTATTGTCTATTATTCTTTAAACTTCCAGCCATCCAGAAAGGCGCTAGTTTACTTGCTGATCTGTACAAAATCTTGGCAATAGCTATAAGAGACCTATAATTGAAGCTAGGACTCCTTTCTGGTTCTTAGGTGCAAGATTTAAACAGCAGAGGAACCAGGGGAGGGTTCATCTTACCTTGCTTTGTGATATTTCACGCCTGTACGCGCTTGCTATGCTCGCGCGCACACTTCCCCTCGCATGATTTTGCTTCTGCACAATGCACAGAGGGAGGATTTTCCTTCTGCACATGCTCAGAGAGCAAAGAAAAATTTGCACCCATAGCAACCCACCTCTGAGATGAACCAAAGCTTTACATCACTTCCAGGAAAAAAATTCTGAAATTTTGCATGCAGCAAATGTCTATTGATTTAGACCATCTGCATGCTCTGTTTTTTCAAAACAACAGGCAAAAAATGGGCTGCTTTTTGTAAAAATGGGGGGGGGGTTTGCCTTCACCGCACCCCACTAGTCTTAGAGCTGTCAAGTTTGAAGACCCCTGGGCTAGGGGTTAGGACTGCAAGGGTCTTCAAACCTGGCAAGTTTAAGACTTGCGGACTTCAATTCCCATTCCTGAGCTAGCATGAATAGAGGAGGAATTCTGGGGGTTGAAGTCCACTAATCTTAAAGCTGGTCAAGTTTGAAGTTTGTAAAAAGTATACATGGTTGTAAAAAATATTCTGCTGCACTGGTATTTTATTAAATAATATATTACTACATCATTTGGTTCAGAATACTTTTTTCCAGTTTTCCTCCTCTACAATCTAGCTGTGTGTTATACTCCGGTGCATCTGAAAAATATGGTAATTTTGAAGTTTTTAATACTGCTTTGGTCATTTTTAGTCTCTTATATTTTTCATATACTGTAGTTTTCTTTTCCTTTTTTATATGAATAGCCTTTATTGTTATTTATTATTATCACCTTTATTATTTTACTTGTTATTATTGCTGTTTGCATTCTCTATAGACTTTAATAGTGATTTGGGAGATCAAAACTAATCATATATCTTTAATATTTATAAATAAAGAAAATGTAGCTTCATCATGCTTTTAAATTGCTTTTTATCTGTTCCTATTTCTACTTTTTCCATTTCTTCTTTCTTGTTTTTACAGGTAGTCCCCAATTTACAATGGTTCATTAATTTTTCAAACAACAGTGCTGAAAAAGTAACTTGTAACCATTTTTGACAGTTACAACTGTTGCAGCATCTCCATGATCATGTGATCAAAATTAAGATGCTTGGCAACAGGTTCATATTTCTGACTATTGCTGTGTCCCAAGGTCATGTGATCCATTTTTAATGAACTTCTGATAAGTAAAGTCAATGGGGGAAGCCAGATTTGTTTTATAACCATGTTACTAGCTTACATGCAGTGATTCAATTAACAACTGCAGACAATAAAGTTTATAAAAGGGGGCAAAACTCATTTAACAAATGTTTCACTTATCAGAAAGTTTAGGCTCAATTGTGGTGCTAAGTTGAGAATTATCTGTGTACACAAACACACACAAACTTTTTAAAAGTTCTATTAAAAGAAGGGGAACCGCTCTGGTCTAGTGATTAAGACATCAGGCTACAAACCAGGAGACTGTGAGTTCTAGTCCTGCCTTAGGCATGAAAGCCAGCTGGGTAACTTTGGGCCAGTCACTCTCTGGCCTAACACATCTCACAGAGTTGTTTTTGTAGAGAAAATAGAAGGAGAAATGAGTATTAAATACATTTACCACCTTGAATGATTTATAAAAACAAAATAATCAAGATTGGATATAAATCAAATAAATGTTTAAAAGGTAATCACCTAAAGAAAGAAAATTCTGATCTGAATTATTTGGAGGATAGGCAGGGCACATATCTGACAGCGAAGGCATTTGGGAGAAGTAGATCCATATAGGGAATGAAAATTAGTCTGGTATGAGAAATGGATGCAACCTCATTCTAAGAAATCCAAAATTGGATAGAAAATACTGAGGTGTCCACTTTCTTTTTATCAAATAAAATGATAGATGAAAAAAATGTTCTAGGAAAATAATAATCTTGGTGCATCTACTTTATGTCCACTGCTTTGCAATTTCTGCCATTTACAAGGTCTATTTGTCATGTTAAACTTATCTGAGGAATCACTGCAGTTAACATTCAAAATAAAGTGAATCACTCTGGCAACATCCTTTTTATCTGGAATTATTTATTTTGGTATGTGTTACACAGAAATCATGTCAAAGATTTTTGTTTATTTAATATTTCTTGTTCATTTTTTATTGGTGGCAGTGACAATGCAGAATTAAGACAAATTAAAAATATAGAGGATGTCTATCAAATTAGCATTTTATCAAAATGTAAAATGATAACTCTTGAAAAACTGCTTTTTAAAGCAAGGTTTAAACTTTGCAAATTTTCCACACAAATGCTGCTGATTGTACTGAGCTGAATATGTCAATTTTTCTTTAAATCCTTAAAGGACAACTTGGATTTTAAGAAGAATTCCCTAACTATTGTAAAACTGTGTTTTCTATTGCTTTGTTTTTAACAAGCTCTTCCTGAATTTACCCTACTAACAGTATGCAAAATACATCTCAAAATGCTTGCTCTAATGGATTTGTACTGCATATAAGCAACACAAATTGAACCACTGTGTCAAAAAAGTTCACGCAAAGTAATAATTAAAGACCAAGAAAGTCAAGGAATAATTTGCAGAAAATAAGGCTGAAAACCTATATGGGGAAACATTAAAATGAAAAATTGGGAAGAAAAGTATTGCACATTGGTTAACTTAACTTTAATTGCAAAGAAAAAAGCTGATACATAGGAGTTTGGGAAGTGGGTTGCTTGCATACATCCTTCAAAAAGGTATAATTATATTAACTGTGATTGGCCCAGACTAAAATGTTGAACAGTATGATATTAAGAACTCAATGTGGTCCCAATGACATTACTCTAAGCAATGGACAGGGATCTAAGATACTACTTCAGAAAGAGGTATCCTTGGTGCTCTCCAGCTTGCTTGTTTTCCTGAAGATGTTTCATTATCCAAACTAGGTAATGTCATCAGTGCTACTGCTTTACTTTAAAACACTGCTTCTCAATTATTTTCTGTTACCCCCCCCCCTCCAGAAATAAGTAAACATTTTGCCTCCTCCCAATTCTCCGCTAGGCTGATTGTTTGCAATATTCAGCGCATTTTCGCTGAAAAAACTCAAGCGGCTTATCAGCATGATTGAGGTGTAATGTGTTTAAGTGACACCTTAATTTATTTGGATTCATGCTGTTCGCTGCCAACGTTTTTAAACACTGCAAACATACCAGTTTTTCCTCATCTCCCACCATAGTCACAGTGAAGCCAAGTGCTACATACACTTCATCATATTTCTTCGTTTTAGCTTTCGGGAGAGCTTTACATTTGTCTCATTGTCTCCATCTCTCTCCTCCTTTCTTTTCATCCCTGTTAAGTATTTTTCCATGGTGTCTCTTAAGGATTGTTATTGGCACTTCATATCTCCTGCTCTGTGCTGTGTACTATTGTTCAATGCAAAAAAAACCCCACAACCAAACCCTACTCCCTGCAGCAATTTTTTTTAAAAAGCATATTCTCCAGGGTCACATGCCCCCCCCCAGGCATTGTTCTACACCCTTTCCAGGAACCGCCGCCCCACTATTGGAGAAGTACTGCTTTAAAAAGACATGGGCATTAAGAGTTGCTATACTGTTTAGTAATTATTTGCCTCTTAAGAGGCGCCAATTCTTTATTTCAGGTATTATCAGTATGCAGACGATAGCCAGTTATACATCTCCATCCCATGCCAATTCAGTGAAGCAATTGATGCGATGTGCCAGTGCCTGGAAGCTGTAAGAGTCTGGATGGGAGCCAATAGGCTCAAGCTCAGCCCCGAGTGGCTCTGCGCAATTCCTCCGAAGGACCATATCATCTGTCTGCCCATTGTTTTTGGGGGGGAAAACTTTAACCCCCTCAGAAAGGGTCCACAATCTGGGTGCCCTCCTGGATCCACAGCTGAGGCTTGACCATCATCTCTCGGCTGTGGCCAGGAGTATCTTTGTCCAGGTCTGCCTGGTACACCAGCTGTGGCCCTTTCTGGATCAGAATGCTCTGCTCACAGTCACTCATGCCCTTATCACCTCAAATCTTGATTACTGCAATGTGCTCTACATGGGGCTACCCTTGAAAAGAGTTCAGAGACTGCAGCTAATCCAGAACCCAGCCACGTGAACTATTGTGTACCTAGGTACACCCACATCACACCAACACTCCATGTGCTGCGCTAGCTATCAATTGGTCTCCAGTCACAATTCAAGGTGTTGATTATCACCTATAAAGCCCTACATGGGTTAGGACCAGACTATTTATGGGACCATTTCCTGCCACTGATTAGATCCCAGAGGGTTGGTCTTCTCCGGGTCCTGTTGACCAAACTGTACACCATCAGATAAATGACCCCAGGCCTGCCAGAAAAGCCAGGTTTTTACCGCTTTCCAGAAGGGAAGTAAGGTGGGGGTAGTCCAGATCTCGGGAGTAGCTGGTTCCAGAGAGTTGGAGCAGCCACAGAAAAGGCTCTCCCCCATGGACTTGCCAGCCAACACTGACAGGACCTGTTAAAGACCAACCCTGTCGCTGGGAGCTATGTGGTAGAAGGCGTTCTCGAAGATAATCTGGCATAGGGCTTTAAAGGTAATGACCAACACCTTGAATTGCAGACCAATTGGGAGCCCATGCAGTCTGTGGAGGATTGGTGTAATGTGGGTGTACCTAGGTGCACTCACAACAGCTTGCGCGCTGCATTCTGGACCAACTGTAGTCCCTGAATGCTCTTCAGGGGTAGCCCCATGTAGAGCGCATTGCAATAATTCAAAGTTACAATCGCACTGAAAAAAGCGACTTGTGACCATTTTTAAAATTTATGAACACTGCAGCATCACCATGATCAAAATTCAGATGCTTGGCAAGTGGCTCATATTATTATTATTATTATTTATTAAATTTATATGCTGCCCCTCTCTGCAGACTCGGGGCGGATCACAGCAGCAATAGAAAACAACATACAATACAAATCTAATATTACAAAGTTAAAAACCCATAATTTAAAAAACATACACACAACATACCATACATAAACTATATAGGCCTGGGGAAGATGTCTTAGTTCCCCCATGCCTGACAGCAGAGGTGGGTTTTAAGAAGTTTACGAAAGGCAAGGAGGGTGGGGGCAACTCTGATCTCTGGGGGGAGCTGGTTCCAGAGGGTCGGGGCCGCCACAGAGAAGGCTCTTCCCCTGGGTCCCGCCAGATGACATTGTTTAGTCAACGGGACCTGGAGAAGGCCAACTCTGTGGGACCTGACTGGTCGCTGGGATTCGTGCGGCAGAAGGCAGTCTCGGAGATATTCTGGTCCGATGCCATGAAGGGCTTTATAGGTCATAACCAACACTTATGACAGATGTAGTGTCACTGCTAAGAAAACACGGTAGACTACAATAGGTTTACAGCTGCAATATCCCAGATCTGACCAGTAAAGCATGTTCTGAAAAGGCAGATAGACCACCCATTCTGGAAGACAGTGGTTCCTATCTACTTTGATGGTATCCAATTGGGAAAAGCTGAGCACCTTCTGTGTTTAGAGTATGTTTCCAAATATCAAATGATAAGGATAAAAATGGGAACAAAAATGCATATTTCTGAACTTAACTTGCCCTTAAAAGGTATGTGGGGCTTGCTGTTTTGCACCACACGTAGGATTGCTTGCTGTTAACCTAGGATGACCAGTAATTAAAAACTGCTGCATCTTTTTCTTGAAACAAATGGGAGTACCTTTAACTATAGCCCAAGTGGGGATGTACAGAAAAAGTTAATGCAAAACTTTTTCTACAGTAAGCAAAAACCATAGCCAGGAATGAGAGGTCCAATTGCACATAAGTAGAAAGGCTCCCCGTCTGTCAATGTCTTACTAATGATTTGTTCAATAAGCTATGGTTCATGCTCAGAAGCAGATGAAGCACTAGCTTAATGCATGACATACACACTGAAAAATGTAATGCCAGTTTTAGCATCCTTTTAAATAAGGATACAAAAGTGCCTTACCTTCATAAATTCAAGTACGCAGTTCATCGAGTAATAATAGTGCAGGTTGTAAACAGTCAATACAGTATTTAACTACTTCTATCCATAATGCGTAAATGCATCACTTGTTTTATATTTCCATTAAAAAAGAAGACCTCAATCAGCTAAATTAAAGCCAACAATTCCATCAGTGAGAGCATTTATTTCAATCTCATTTTATGCATGGTAATCACTTCATAATTCTGGGCTGGCATTAATTTTTGATTGAATGGACGCATGGGGTCCTGTGTCTTCCAATACATATTAATCTCAAGAAATCAGGAAGCCACCTAAAATTTCAAATGATTACATGTTTTAAAATCATTAGCAGGAAAGTCTTCAGTGAAATGAATCCAAATTTAAATCTACTAAATCTACTAGGACCTTTTTGCTTTTAATACCTGCTGGTAGAGTAATGTCCCTTTGATGCCATTTTCAAAAGCTGCTTAATCTCTTAATCCTAAAGCTCCTGAAAGGATGTGTTTCACATATCTCCTTGCTTTAAAAATGTTTCCCTGGTGCAAGTTAAATGTTTAAAGCCTTGACTTAACTAGAATCAACAGTGTCTTAACAGTAAGACAGAGTTCTAATATGAACCAGACTTCTCTATTTTCATATGAAACTTAAAAACTTAAGAACTTGTATATTGAGTCCCAGCAACTGGTTAGATCCCACAGAGTCGGCCTTCGCCAGGTCCCATCAACTAGACAATGCTGTTTGGCGGGTCCTAGGGGAAGAGCCTTCTCTGTGGGGGTCCCAGCCCTCTGGAATCAGCTCCCCCTGGAGATTTGCACTGCCCCCATCCTTCTCGCTTTCCGTAAAGCTTAAAGACCTATTTATGCCGCCAGGCTTGGGGCCATTAAACCCTAGCCCCCTGACCAATGAGTGTAGTATATTTTGCCATGTGAATGGTAATAAGCTATTTTAAATCTTATTAGTGTTTTTAAAGCTTTTCAGCTATATTAATTGGATTTTTAGATATGTATACTATATATTCTTTTTGATATGTTGTGAGCCGCTCCGAGTCCACCAGATAGGGAGGGAATGGAGATTTTACAGTATCCTTCCCCTGCCACAACCACCATGAGACCACACCCAAGAAGCCACGCCAGCCACATCCACCAAACCAAACCACACCACGCCCACCAAACCACACCCACTGAATCAGTAGTAAAAAAATTGAATCCCACCAATGGACTGAAGGAGATGACCAGGTTGAGCCTGAGGGTAGGGGTCAAATACACAAATCAGTTTGGAGTCACTATGCCCACCTACGTCCATTCCCCCCACTCTTATCTGGTGCCAATTTGTTTTGACCATTAGTAGTTTAGATTCTTTCATATAGTAGCATGAAATAAACTTGTAGTGCTTTTGAACCTATCATGGCCCCTGAGTTCTTTGACTGCAATGACTTTTCCAATGAGAACATACAGGTCTTATTATTATAATAGTCCTATCTCATGACCTGACATGGTCAATTGAAACTTCAGGGTTTTTTTGTTTAGGAAAATGATCTAATTCTCAGATCAGGGACAGGGATTCCCTGCCCAAAGCAGCTTCCTGTACCTGCTTAGTATTCTCCCATACAGAATTGATTTATTCTATAGGATTGCAGCTGGAAAGGAATACAACTTATTTGGGTTTGCTATTAATGTCCCTTCGAACTTTAATTCTTTCCCCCCCCCCCACGATATTTTGATCAAATGGTTAAAAAAGCATCCATCCCAGAAATGTATGTACGTACATACAAACAAACATACACACATACGTACAATTGGGTTTAGTAATTGAACCACTTAAACATGTGGCTTAAAATTTAGTCCAAATGAACGTGATAAGTACCAGCAACCATGTTGTTTGACCAAACTAGGTGTCAGGGAGAAATAACACATCAACACATTGACAGGTCTCTACTACCGGCTGAATACCACCTCTGCAGATGAGTACATTGTCAACATAATGTAGTTTATTAAGGTTTAAGGCAAGGGCAGGATTTCCATGTGCGTGAGGGAGGGGGTGTATCTCTAGGAGCAGCATTTTGTCCTGAAACACAGTGCAGAATAAGGCCTAAAAATATACTCTCCAACCTTTCCATGACCTTTCTAAATTTTCGGTGAGTCACTAACAGAGAGAAGTAATTAACTGCATTCTAAGAGCCCAATGCGATTATCCATTATACTGCAGCATCAGTGTAGCTACAGAGTCTCTCAGCCCAGAAAATATCTCACCCTCTTGCAGATTGTGGGATCAGGCCCTGCTTCCCTCACTTTCGCCAGAGGTCCAAAACTTCCGAGAGCCCCCGACATGCAGAAAGCTACACTCCAAAAATGGATGGGTTCCTATTCTGGCAAATGCTTTGGGAATATTAAGGAATGAAATGATAATTCAAAATAATTTTGAAATAATGAAATGATTGCATTAAGTCTTAAGCACCTATGACTTAACACAATAATTTTATCTCTTAATATCCTCCAAATCCTTTAAAAAATACACACATACAAATCCCAGCCCAAAGCAAAATAAAATTCAGGTGTGATCTGGAAGCCACAAAAAAGATACTGCAGGCAATGTTCCCTCTAATTTTTTTTCAGTGTGGGCGGAAAAGTGTAGTGTCTGAGCAGCAGTCCCTTCGAGACTGGGCGGCATAGAAGTATAGATAGATAGATAGATAGATAGATAGATAGATAGATAGATAGATAGATAGATAGATAGATAGATGATAGATAAGGGGGAAATCCCTTCTTTTTATTAAAAGAAATTAATAATAAAACAAAACCAAAATCTATTACTATTAAAACTAAACATTTCTCTTTTTTCTCCCCTTTTTTCTATCATTTCTCTTTCTCCCCTCCTCTATTCTCTCTCTTTCTCTCTCTTTCTCTCTCTCACTCTTTCTCTCTCTTGTTTTCTTTCTCTCTCTCTTGCTTTCTTTCCCTCTCTAGTTCTCTCTCGCTTTTTCTCTCCCCCTCTTTCTCTCTCTCTCTTTTTATCACTTTCTCTCTCCCTCTCTCTTCCTTTCTATCTCGCTTTGTCTGTTGCTCTCTCTCTTTCTCTGTCTGTCAGCGAAGCGGCTGTGAGAGTGCTTTCTCGGAGTGCTTCAGGAATGCCTGCCCAGCTTCTCCTGCAGCCTCTTCACTGACAGCCTGGGACGAAAATGCTCCCAGCGAAGGGGCTGCGGGGGGGGGGTCATTCCTGAAGAGCTCCGAGAAAGCGCTCTCACAGCCCCCTCGCAGGGTGGCTGTAGCTTCTCCTCCTCATCCACCGGCCCAGTGAGGGGGCTGCGAGAGCGCTTTCTTGGAGTGCTTCGGGAATGCCCCCCTGCCTGCATCTCTTCTCCCTCCCATCCCCCTGCTGCAACTGAGCAATCACCTTTCTGCCTGGCTGGGGAGCCTGGCGCTGATAGCTCGGAGCGCGCCACGTTCGAGAGGGAGGCTGGCTTGTAGGCTGGGCAGATGGCAGGTGGAGGAGGAGAAAACTGGAGAGAGGGGTGTATCGGGCGGGCGGGGGCAGGGGCATGAAGGGGCGAGAGGTGCCTGGGGGGGGTTGGACGTGGCTGCAGGAGGTGGTGGCAGGAGAGGAGGCGAAGCTCATGCTTCAGCCACACCGGGGCCGGGTAGGCCGAGGTCGGGCCCATCGCCCCTGGCTCTAGGGGGCAGCCCCACCACGGCAGCGGGGGAGGAGGAGGCGAAGCCGGCTACTCAGGGAAATGGCATGTTTGAAAAGCGTGCCGTTTTCCTGGGTGCAGGCCTTGACGTCAGCCGCCACCACCTCCCCCCTTCCGTCCTAGCATAGGCTGAGCCTCAGGGAAAGGGCGGAAGTGCCTGATGGGCACCGCCATCTTTTCCCGAATGGGCAGGGCCAAAGTGGAGTGGGCTGGCAGGGGGATGTGGGGACTGCGCGCCCATGGAAAAGGGCGCGCGGGGCGGTATTTTGGGGTGTGCGCGCGCGCTCACGCGCGCTGCCTACAGGGAACAGTGACTGCAGGGTCATGTATGGTCCCTAGGCTTTAGGTCATATTTACAGTTCTATTGTAAAGGAAAAGTTTGGCCACTCATCATCCCAGGTTCTATTTCCTAAGTAGTCTGAGACCAGGAAGGGCATAAAGAATGAAAGGCAGTCAAGACAGCAACAAATGGTCTCAACGGAAAAGTCAACAGATAGAGCGAGATTGTGGTGGTTCGCTCGTGTCCTGTGCAAATAGTTATGGACTCTGAGTCCGAAGGCTCAGAGACAGTGGAGGGGCAAGGCACGCGTCCTGTATTTCTGGCACCTGACAGTGACAGTGATGAGGGGTCAGTCACGGAACAACAGTCAGGGCCTTCAGCACTTCCTGTCGGGAATGAAACAACACTCAGCAATGAGTTAGCATTTCCAGGGTTGAGTGACTCAGGGAAAGAGGAAGAGCCACTTCTGGATGTTAGGGTTCAGAGGACATATAAAAGGCATGAATGGTTGGCTAGGAAAAGAGTCACTCCTAAGTAGTGCCGCTGGGTAATTGGATCATTCCCTCACACTATTTAAGGGTGAGGCATATTCCACCTTGTTGCAGAAAAACAATGTCGTTCACTGAGGAATCATCTCGTCTTATCTCTTGCATTCAGTTTTGATTTTAAAAGGACACATTCTTGGCTTTGCTAATGAGCTTCGGTCTTCCAGTTAATTTCCGAGAACTTCATCTGAGCACTCTAGCTACAACTGGTAATTATTACCGGGTTATCTTCACTCTGGGACTCTGCTAGATTTGATCCTCTCTCTAAAAAGGCTCTTAAAAGACTTTTGCAATATTGAGACTTTTGTACATATTAAACCTTTTTATTAATTTGATAATTTCTGTGCATCTGATTATTGGGGCCAGCGCTAGGACAGAATAAAGATATAAAGGACCAAGATGCCATATAAAGGACCAAAGTTTCTAATGGTAAAGGTGATAAACAGGTGGAACAGTTTGCCACAGGAGGTGGTGAGCTCGCCTTCACTGAAGGTCTTCAAACAGAGACTGGACAGTCATCTTTCTGGGATGGTTTAATGAATCCTGCATTGAGCAGGGGGCTGGACCTGATGACCCTGGAGGTCCCTTCCAAAGCTGTGATTCTATGATATGATTCTATGCCTGAGAAGAGAAGCAGCTGGGTTGAGCTCTCTTTGCAATATGTTCCTAGCACAGTGTTGCTCTGCAGTCTCTCAGCAGCTTCCAACTTACAGAAAAGAGTGACAAGGCAATATTCCAAGAGACAAAGAGAAAAAAAGTGGCTATTGAAAAGCCAGCAGTAATTCTTTTTTAATCAGGGGTATGCTTCTAAAAAAGATGTCACTTAACACGTACTTCAACGGATACTTAGATTTCTCTCAAGCCGTTCCATGCACCGATGGGTGTTTCACATGACCTTGTTCCTCTCATCCAAAGAATGAAAACAGCATTGTCTCTTCAAGCTGGGTCCCTTTTATATAGCCATGTCCATGTCACAATGCTTTCACAAGAGGGGCCACACAGCAGGACTGCTTTTAGCATGCTTGCCCACTTGCTGATGAATCTCTGCTACCGCAGAGAAGCCAAGTCCTATGAACGTTTAGTTAACAAAGATGTCATATTTATTTGGCATGGCTTATTCTCAAACATATGCGTGCCTCAATTTGGAACGTTCCTCTGAATGGATCATTCTGGTGACACTTTCATATACAATGACTTTGGAGCAAGAGACAGACCATGGCATGTTAATCCTTTCCTTTCGTACAGTTCTTTTTCCTTCTGGTCTGATAAATTAAATTAAATTAAATTAAATTTATTATTTTTATTTTATTTTATTTTATTTTATTTTATTTTTTTATTTTTTTGTTTGTTTGTTTATTTGTTTATTTATTTATTTATTTATTTATTATTTGTATGCCGCCCCTCTTTTTATTACCTGCCCATTCACTTACTTATTAAATTTGTGATATTAAGATCCAAAGCAGCACAGGCATCACAGAATCATCTTCACCAAGTTGGTGACTTCCACATATTTGACTTTTTTAGGTAGCTATGCTATATTCAGAGAGTCAATTGGTCAACACTAGTAGTTGTCATCAAGCTGAGAAAGGTTTTTTTTTAAAAAAAAATAGAAATGTTAAAAAAATGAGACTTCTGAAGTACCTTTAATGTTCCCATAGTTAGGGGAAAAGGTAAATGTTTATCAATGTTCTAGTACTATACGTACTGGGACTTGAATCATTTTCCATTAGGGAAAACATACTTCAGACTTCATCCCTGTAATCAGATGCTCATTTCTATGGATACTTGCTTCTTAATTGCCAAGCAGGAGCTGAAATATAAAAGATTTAAACAGAAGTTCTATTTCTAATAGGAAGTGAAATTACAAGAGTCGCCCAGAAAGTATTACACCACATTTTTTTTCTTCAACAATTATTTATTGAACACAATAAAACTTACACACAAGAAAGAATGATGTTTCTTCTACACTCCCTATTTTTTCACGTAATCTCCATCCCGTTCTATGGCCTTTCTCCAGCGAGACACAAGCCCTATTGGTACTACTTCTTGTTCTGGTCAGGAAGCCATTTCTGCACTGTGCGAATCACCTCTTCGTCATCCTCAAAATGTCTTCCGTGACTAACCGTACTTCTGTCGAATGCAAATTCTCCATAAACTGTACACAAACATTTGTGAATGTTCCCAACAGTTTCTCCGCAGTGAGAAATTCAATGACGACACGCTGCTTGTAACGTACATCACTTACAGACACCATTTCAAAACACTGCTGCAGCTATGCTATCTGTCTGAAGAAACGCAAAATTTACGCATGCACTCCTGACAATTCAAATAATGTATATCTAAAGTTTCACATTCACACCATTATTGTAGGCTGAGAGAAAAAAGTAGTGCATTGCTTTCTGGGCGACCCTTGTAGTTATAAGTACAGTATGGTGAGTATTGGGTTCTAAATGCTTTTGCTACAAGTTCGCGCATGCATATGATGCTTCTACGCAGAAGCATCCCGGATGGGTGGGCGGAGTATCCCACCACTGCTATCAGTTCACAGAACCAGGCCGAACCAGGAGTAACCCACTGCTGAGTGCAATTCATATTTATGTTGCCTAAGAGCTCTTTACCAGCAACCAAATAACCACGTTTTGTTAGAAGCTGACATTTGGGAACTTGCATGAATTACATCAGTTTTTCATTTTTTAACTAAAGGACTAAACTGAACATGAGTGAGGCAGACATACTTACCAAAGTGCTATTCATAAAAGTGGAGTTACAGAACTTCAAGCTTTTATAGTAAACAAACATTTAATTCCACTGCACATATTACTTAGAATCTCCTTTAATTGTAACCTCGTAATCAGGGAAGGCATTAAAGCTCAACTAAGCCAAAGCAGTAGCTAATACCATTAAGCAGGAAATCCAATTAAGCTATTTTCAAGTTACCCTTATCATTAGAGATCAAAATAAGATCTGGTGTCCAAATCTGAAAACAAAGAGCATTAATTTCTCAGAAATCCTCCTGAGATTCCTGCCCAAGCCTTAGAGTCTTCTATAGATACTTCAACAGGAGTTTCAGGAAACAAAATTACACTTAAATGCTCAAAAGGAAGCCTAATCTTAATATTCCAATCGTACCTGACATGATTTTGTCATTCCTGACAAAACCATTAAAAATATTAAGCATTAAAAAAGGTTGGTTGTTACATTTGTTTCAAAACTATCCCATCAAAGTTCTGCTCAGGTAACTTTATGCAATTAAAAGGATCCTTCAGCAATTGTTACTTTATATTCCCAACTTTACAAAGCCAATGGAAAAATCATTCTGTACTCAAATACAGATAAAGATACCACTAAAATTTTATTTTACTCAGTTTTCAAGAGTTGACATTGGGCGTGTAGAAACAAGTCATTTTCATTTTCAACTTATACTGTCATTATGCAGAAATAAATCAAAGTGCCCATTCATTCTAAGCCCAATTATTTTTGCACTTATACAAATAAACCAGATGGCAACATCTAGCATTCTGAACAAACAGAGGAAGTATATATCTAATTCGGGACACTGTATAAATGCTAGCAATAGAAATCTGTATATTGAGAAGTACTTGTAGAAATAAAATAAGTTTAACATAATTCATCTGAGTTAAGTGCCCTGAGACTGCTTTGGGTGGAGTCATGCACAGGATTGTACTATTAATCATCTTAAACACTTTCTCAGTATTGATACTTGAAATGAATGAACCTATGTTGCTTAAATCTAGAACAGGACACACCAACTGAGGTCTCAGATCTATTAAAATTTATACTATAATTTGAAACAGTAAAGATTACAGCACTCAACAATTCCCACAATTTTCTAGCTCGAGGAGTCAACAAATGCCCTTCTAAGCTAATACAAACATCATTCTGGTCCCATCAGCAATCATGATCAGCAAATCTTCTCAACAGAGAAACCACGACTAGATAGATTCTAGTCAGTTTCGCCAGAAGGACAGAAAGTGGGTTGAAAACACAAAACTTCACAAATTACAAACTGGTTATGCTGCTGCAAGACTGTTCCACGCTTCTCCCTTTTCAGCTCCTCTGAACAAGGAAAGCAGTCTAGAAAGCCATCTTCACCTGCAAACAGCCATTAACTGCTGAGCTTGGTCTATTCAGAAATCTATCTAATTTATTTCACAAATCTGTACAAATCCTGTTTAGTTTGCCTTTGGAGATCATTATTAAACTGTCAGAGGACAGGCCTTTTATCTTGATTAATATTTTCTGCCTATATTACTAACACTCAGTTATAGATAGAATATGTGGCATTTAAAGATTCATGGCCTGTGCTTCATTTAGTGAACTATTCTCCTGCATGGTATTATATAATACGTAATAAATAAATAATATGTGATATTATCCTGCTGTTTCATTCTATTCTGCATCCTATCTTGCCCAGCAGAGTTCCATTTTGTACATAACATTTACTAATCCTTTTGGCCTCCTAGCATTTTTGTTCTCTTAAGTGCCTCAATAAATTTTCTTCACTAATTCTATTGGCATGCTGAAGTTTGGAAGTCAAGGCCAATCAGAATTGCCTGTCCCAACTATAGTTCAATTTTCTTCTGTCACTAAAACACGTTGCGTTTGTTGCATACACTCCCCTGTCTCTCT
The DNA here is from genome assembly GCF_031021105.1 of Erythrolamprus reginae. Classification (NCBI taxonomy): domain Eukaryota; kingdom Metazoa; phylum Chordata; class Lepidosauria; order Squamata; family Dipsadidae; genus Erythrolamprus; species Erythrolamprus reginae. The sequence goes on along the minus strand of NC_091951.1, from coordinate 167,881,137 downwards.
TCCTACCTGGGAACCAAAATCAACTCCTTTAATTGGCTCCTGGATTTTCCATGTTTACCTATAAACTAGGCACACATGATTTTTTTTAAAAATCCCTTCTCATCCCTATGGGTTGATGTGCCTTCCTCAATCTTTGTTTCATCTATCACAGAGGTCCCCAAACTTGGCAACTTTAAGACTTGTGGACTTCAACTCCCAGAATTCGGGAAGTTGAAGTCCACAAGTCTTAAATTTGCCAAGTTTGAAGATTTCTGCTCTGTCAGAATCCTGGGAGTTTGAGGGTTCTGTACATTCTTTTTAGCTTCTGGGCAGAGAATTCTGATGATGTTTCTTGGATCTGTTGGAACCATTCTCCAGCTTGGATGTCACAAACCCAAGTGGTTCTACCACCATTGGGACCACTTTGGCCTTTACCTTCCATATCTTCTCCTGTCCCTTCTTCAAGCCCTGGTACTTCTTCAGCTTAGACTTCTTCCTGAAGTTACGATCACTTGGCACCACTACATCTATTATGACCATTGTGTCTTCAGGTCATTATCTACTGCCATGATGTCTGTTTGGTTGCCTCTCTCTCTCTCTCTCTCTCTCTCTCTCTCTCTCTCTCTCTCTCACACACACACACACACACACACACTTACCATGTCAGCCAAATTCTACAAGGCAAAAATATCTCTACCAAAACTAGTAATTTGCAAATTAATTTTTTTTCATCTGCTCTGTATCTCTATTACTGAAGCTTAAAAGTATTCAGTATTACTTCATATTATTACATTGAAGGTTTATGTTAACAAGCAAGATCATTACAATCATTTCTGACTCCATAACTGGAAGGAGGAGGGGAGAAGGGGCCACACTTTCTAGGGTTATTTCACCCACCTTTAATCCAATGCTCAGGGTGTCTCAAGCAAACTGATTTCACCAATACTTCACCAGCTAACCAATCTGTTCCAAAGTGAGCTACATGCCTACCGATCTAAAAGATTACAGGAATTATGCAGTAATTCACATGTATATTAGTGCGAAGTTACAATTTAGAAAATTCCACAATGTGAAACATGTTTGAATGACATAAATCAGTAATTTCAGAACTATATCATATATCTTCTCCCATTTGAGGCCATATATAAATATCCCTTCATGGTTGGTATAGGACTCAATAATATTAAAATACAGATAAAACATAACTAAGAAGGCAAGTGACTAAAAGTTATATTCCTATATCAGAAAAAAGGGTTAATTTGAATTAAAACCTCCAGAGATACATGAAAGCAAAATGTCACTTTAAGAAATAGAAAATGTTTGTACTTTAAAAAAAAACAACCTCAAAGCACTGAATCAAAGCAGAGTGTGTAGGAAGGGGGGAATTCTTGCTAGAAACTGCCAAGAAAATCATGTGGTATCCCTAGCCTTCTGCTCAAATTCAGTGGAAATGTCTTATAATCTTAGAAGAATTGCTTTAAAAAATTGCAAATTTAACTAGGAAATGAGATTGTCCTATACTATTACCTTTATTTCTTGTTTTTTATGCATTGAGTCTCATGTGGAAGATTTTTATTGGTGTCTGATAATGTAATGATTCTATTCACTGTAATTGCTGGTATAGCCCTATAGTGCAAAATGCACATAATAGAACACATAAAAATAAAACACTGTAACTTTCCCCCAAATCCAACAACCTACAAATTTTAGGCTACCGTACCAACTCACCTAGGAGGCATCCTATTGGAGAATGTTGTTCTGTTATTATTTCTTTTCCATTATCTCACACCATTCAAAATAGACACACAAAAAAAGGCTGCAGTATCAAGCTCGCTTGTCAAAACACACGATCTTTACGCATTCTAAATATTTAAATAAATATGGTTTTAAATTCATGCCAAGAAAAACCAAAGCAAATCATGCTATCTGATTTGTTTCTTCAAACATATCGGCTTTCTTTTAAGATCCTGCCTCCTAACCCAAACTCAATAGGTTACACATTAACAGCAGGCCATTCAGTGATTTTCAGGTGTTTTGGATGGAAACTCCAGTAGTTCCTTATACTGGTGATGCTATCTGGACCTCCTGGGAGTCGAATTCCAAAGCTATCTGGTTGTCTATCCTTGGTATATATTTATGGCTATTTATTAATAACATCTCTCTAGGTTGCCAAAACTCAATTTTACAATTTTAAAATAATGCATAATATAAAAAGAAAAACTTGTATTTTGTGCCATTTTTGTACTGTTCCTTGTATTCAAATGTTTTTAACAATTGTAAACTGCCCAGAGTCAACCAGGTAAAATAACTAAATCTGTACAAGAGATTGGAATCTCTTGGCTATTGACAAAACCATCCTTTTCAACTCTTGAAAAATATTATGAGTTCATGAGATAGAAATCTGAAAAGTTAGTTATGAGATAGCATTACATTCACATCATCATAGCCCAGATGTGTTATATCTTTTTAAAATATACTACAGTGATCCCCCGGTTATTGCGTTCCTGACCATTGCGAACAGGCTAATTTGCGATTTTTCAACCCGGAAGTCAAAACACCACCTGCACATGCGCGGCCTTTTTTTCTATGGCCACGCATGCGTAGATGGCGCCGGGCAGATCAGCTGCTGGGCGGCTTCCCTGGGTCTTCCCCCTCTTGCTGGCGGGAGGGCAAGAAGCCCCCCCCAGCACCCGCTCGCCCGCCGTTCGCCGCTCGCCCGCCCTTCGCCCGGCCACCCGCCCTTCGCTCGCTGCTCGCCCGGCCACCTGGGTTCGTTTGGCTTGAGGGCTCAGTTGGGAAGGCGCGCGGGTGTTTTAAAACGTCGCCGCCGACATGGGGGGCTTGCTAGCACCCCCCCAAACCCGGGTTGGGGGTTCGGGGGGGTGCTAGCGAGCCCCCCATGTCGGCGGCGACGTTTTAAAACACCCGCGCACCTTCCCAACTGAGCCCTCAAGCCAAGCGCAGAAGTTTGCCTTTGGCGCTTGGCTTGAGGGCTCAGTTGGGAAGGCGCGCGGGTGTTTTAAAACATCGCCGCCGACATGGGGGGCTCGCTAGCACCCCCCCAAACCCAGGTTGGGGCTTCGGGGGGGTGCTAGCGAGCACCCCCATGTCGGCGGCGACATTTTAAAACACCCGCGCGCCTTCCCAACTGAGCCCTCAAGCCAAGCGCAGAAGTTCGCCTTTGGCGCTTGGCTTGAGGGCTCAGTTGGGAAGGCGCGCGGGTGTTTTAAAACGTCGCCGATGACATGGGGGGCTCGCTAGCACCCCCCCAAACCCATGTCGGCGGCGATGTTTTAAAACACCCGCGCGCCTTCCCAACTGAGCCCTCAAGCCAAGCGCAGAAGTTCGCCTTTGGCGCTTGGCTTGAGGGCTCAGTTGGGAAGCCGTGCGGGTGCTTTAAAACGTCGCCGCCGGCATGGGGGGCTTCCTAGCAGCCCCCGTACCCCCAACCTTGGAACGGCGGGCGCGGCAGCAGCGAGGAGCTTGCGTGGGCGGCGGGGAAACCCCAATCTTCGGCTCCTCGCTGCTGCGGCGGAAGTAAAAACACCATCTGCGCATGCGCAGATGGTGTTTTTACTTCCGCAGCGCTACTTCGCGAAAACCCACTCGTTGCGGGGGGTCCTGGAACGGAACCCTCGCAATGATCGGGGGATCACTGTATTTCTAAAAAAGAATATCTGTGTGTGTGTGTGTGTGTGTGTAGGCAGTCCTCAACTTATGACCATAATTGAGTCCAAAATTTATGTTGCTAAGTGAGATGTTTGTTAACTGATTTGTGCCCCATTTTATGACTTGTCCTGCCACAGTGTTAAGTTAGTAATCGGGTTGTTAAACGAAGCTGGTTTCCCCATTGACTTTGCTTGTAAGAAGGTTGGAAAAAGTGATCACATGAAGCCAGGACACTGCAACTGTCATAAATATGAGTCATGTCAAGAGTCTAAATTTTGATCACATGACCACGGGGATGCTACAATGGTTGTAAGTATGAAAAATGGTCATATGTCACTTTTCTCAGTGTTCTTATAACTTTGAACGGTCACTAAATGAACTGTTGTAGGTACAGAACTACTTACACTGCTCTTAGTTTAATAGTCTGCTCAAAAAATAAAGGGAACACTCAAATAACACATCCTAGATGTGAATGAATGAAATATTCTCATTGAATACTTTGTTCTGTACCAAGTTAAATGGCCACAACAGCATGTGAAATTGATTGTCAATCAGTGCTGCTTCCTAAGTGGACAGTTTGATTTCACAGAAGTTTGATTTACTTGAAGTTATATTGTGTTGTTTAAGTTTTCCCTTTATTTTATTTTTTATAATAAATGTACACGTGTATAAATAAATAAATTAAAATCTAGAGCTCTCATTGTAATGGAGTAGAAAGAAAGGCAATAAACAGGAGCAATATAATCAGGGCTTTATAGTTTACAGATAAAAAATGCATCTCAATAAAAAATTGAACTGCCTAGAAAACATATTTCAGTCTGGTCTTTAAGATTTATTTGAGAGACCCACAGACCATTTTGCTTCCAGAAATAAAGCATTTACTCAGCTTTCTTCATAACTTGGAGAAATCAACTGTTCTGACAGATGGTGAGTGGCACAATTCAATTGATCCCCTGGGTCCTTAAAGCTTTTGAAGTCAGGAAGATGCACATAATAGAATACTTATTATAGCAGCAGCTATAATTCTTCTATTAGAGACCGTTCAATTGAAATTCTTGCAATGAAACCATGCGTAAAAGTGTGCCTAATGCTAATATGCATTTAGAACAAGACTTTGAAAATTGTTTGTTTCCAATGAGGCTCTTCTACTATGTCTGAAAGTGCTTTGCAGAATTAGTAGGATAAGTTCAATGGGAGAAAACATTAGCTTTAGCTCTCTTCCCACTTATAGTTATTGTTTCCTAGTATCATTTGATTGCTTATTAGTATTATGTGTTGTATCTTATGATTCTTGATGAATATATTTTATTTTTTCTTTATGTACCCTGAAACCATTTGCACCAAAGACAAATTCCTTGTGTGTCCAATCACACCTGGCTAATAAAGAATTCTAATTCAAATTATTCTTTCTACTGAGCTCATCCCACTAATCGTGTAAGACACTTTTACAAATAGAAGCTCCATTGGAAATAAACAATTTTTACCATTTTTCCTCAGAGTTTATGACCTACTTATATCTAAATAAGATTGGGGAAGTGACCTACTTATATCTAAATAAGATTGGGGAAGTGTTTAAAGAATTGATTTGAAATCTTGATCTACAAAGATACATAACAACAACAAGTTGGAAGGGGCCTTCAAAGTCTTCTAGTCCAACTCCCTGCTTGGGCAAGAGTCTGCGGAGAGGGGCGGCATACAAATCTAAATAATAAATACTAAATAAATAAAAGAGACCCTACACTACTTCAGACAGATGGTTATCCAACATTTTCTTTAAAACTTCCAGTGTTGGAGCATTCACAACTTCTGGAGGCAAGTTGTTCTATTGATTAATTGTTCTGTCCAAAATTCTCCTTAGTTATAAGTTGCTTCTCTCCTTGTTTAGTTTCCACCCATTGCTTCTACCCTCAGGTGCTTTGGAGAATAGCCTGACTCCCTCTTCTTTGTGGCAACCCCTGAGATATTGGAACACTGCTATCATGTCTCCCCTGGTCCTTCTTGTCATTAAACTAAACATGCCCAGTTCCTGCAACCGTTCTTCATATGTTTTAGCCTCCAGTCCCCTAATTATCTTTGTTGCTCTTCTTGAGTCTCAACTTTTTTACATCATGGCAACCAAAACTGAATGCAGTATTCCATGTGTGGCCTTACCAAGGCATTATAAAGTGGTATAAACTTGAATGTCACTCCTAATTTATTGATGTTAAGAGCAATTTTAAACTACCTATTTATTTGCTTTGCATTACTAAACAGGACAGAGAACAGTTTTCATTTTGGGCAGATTCAATGCTATGTGACTGGTACTTTTAGTGAGCAGATACTTGAAAATCACATATGAGCACGAGGGGGGAAAAAGACTGAGTCAGTGGAACATGTTGCATTGCTCCTTTTAACAGAGAAATACAAGCAGTGCCTGACGCATGTAAGCGATCTATTCCAGAAAACATTTTAATCCTTTTTTTTCTTAAACTGGACTTCAACCAACAGCCCTAAATGAGCAATGAACGGCATTGTCCTCCTTTGTGCTTTTTTTAATGGTGTTCATTTCCTGCTCTAGATAATTAAGAAATATCTCTTCCTTGTGGAGAAGGTATTCACCATCTTCCATCAGCCAGCAACATTTGGATCCATATTTACTCCATCAAATTTATGTCAGAGGAACATCTGCACAATTTAATTACATAATGCATTTCATTGATGGGTTGATCAAATTTATATACCTGCCCATCTCATGAGAAGTGAGATATTTAATATTTCGTTAAGAATATGCTAATAAAATTAGAGTGGCCAGATTTTATGTAGAAACCAAATGGAGGCCTGTTCATCTATATCACTTATTTTAGCAATTGAAAGTCTGCTATAATTTGCAGGGATAAAATCAATGTATATTTCGTAAGTCGCAGTTTAGGCATTATGTTTAAATGTTTTATTGTTGGCTGTAGAAATACATCTGTATATGATGTATTAAAAGTTTATGTCTTCCTTCCTTCCTTCCTTCCTTCCTTCCTTTCTCTTTTCTTTTTTTATTCTGTCCTTCCCTTCCCTTTTCTTCCCTTCCCTTTCTTTCCTTTCCTGAAGAATAAAGTCACTTTGAACTATGAGATAGGCAGGAAATACCTGCCTTCTGCTGTATGAGTCACAGCAACCGGTTAGGTCAGCTCCCCCTGTACTGCTCCCACCCTCCTCGCCTTCCGCAAGTGTCTTAAGACTCATTTATGTTGCTAGGCTTGGGGCGAATAGATCTTTGCCCCCTGGCTGACGAATGTTATGTATGGTCAATGTCTGAATGGGTATGATTGGTTTTTAGCATAATTGGGGTTTTTAGATTAGTTCAGCTAGTTTTAATTAATTGGATTTAGCCATTGTATTGTATTGTTTCCTTTTATATATTGTAAGCCACCCTGTGATGGATGGATGGATATAGATAGATGACAGATGATAGGTAGGTAGATAGTTAGATAGATAGATAGATAGATAGATAGATAGATAGATAGATAGATAGATAGATAGATAGATAGATAGATACTTACATACATACATACAGGGCAGGACAAGAAGAAATGAATGAAAGCTTATTAAGGATAGATCCAGCCTGGGAGGACAAATTTTCTGACAGCGAGAACAATTAATTAATGGAATAGCTTAATGGAGTTGTAGGTACTCCATCACTGGAGGTTTTAAAAAATAGACTGGACAACCACTTGACTGGCCATAAGGCTTCTGTCTTGAGCAGGAAGTTGGACAAGGAGACCAATTAAGTTCTTTCCTGCTCCATGATCTGTGCTGATAGAATATGCCTTAAGGAGTGTAACCTTTCTGAAAATAAATACAGTATACCACTGGGTTTTTTATAAAGGAAAAATATTTAAACCACATTATTCTTGCAAAAGCATTTCAAATAAGTTACCAACGTATTATGTATGATTCATCTATACTGTATTTACAAATGCAAAACCAATAGAATTAGACTGTTCTTATTTTGTCCTTTATAATGCATGAATATAAACAGCATTAAGCACATTGTTATAATGGAACTGGGATCACTACAAACAAATGACCCACAGAGTCAGACAGTAATCAAACGGAATAGAAACAAATACAAGGATGATAGTTGGAAAGGAAAATAAATACATACATTTCAATGTGTATTTCTTGTAATCATCTTCCAGATTATCCCTATCTCAGACCCAGATCCGGTTTACTTATTTTAAGACATATGCAGATGTTAAGATATATATTGTTCTAAAATTAGTCAGTGATTGATGGGTCAAAAAAACTGAAACACCAACAACCTGATCTGCAAGGTTGCTTAATTACAACACTGAAACAGCAAAAAGAGATTCCATTAGGTTGCCCAAGTGTTATTGATATTGATAAGAAAATTTATTATTTCACAAAACTGAGACCAGATCAAAGAGAATCCTTTATTTTAGTTTATCTTATTAAATTTGTCTCCTTTCTCTGATGGTTTTTTAAAAATGGCAAATATTTGAATCATAGATAATGAAACAAAGGAACTTACTGGTGATAGGAGCAGTTAAGGAGTTAGAGAGGGGGGCTGCATTCCAGAGGAGTAGGAGGCAACTATGTCCAGATGTGAGAGAATCGGGGTGAAGACAGCACAGCCCTGTTAGTTTATAGCAGGAGTATCAAACTTGCGGCCCACGGGCCGGATGCATATGACACTGGCCACACCCACCTTTTAGCAAAAGGGGGGAAAGTTGCAATACATCACGTAACCCCGAGACCCCACAAGTTTGACACCCCTGATTTATAGAGTATAAGAATTGTCCTCAATTTAAAAGAGTTCATTTAGTGATTGTTAAAAGTTACAACGGCACTGAAATAGTGACTTATAGTCATTGTTCTCACTTAGAACCATTGCAGCTCCTTGTGGTCATATGATCAAAATTTAGGCACTTGGCAACTGATTCATATTTCTGACAATTGCAGTGTCCCGAGATCATGTGATCACCTTTGAGACCTTCTGATAAGCAAAGTCAATGGGGTAGCCAGATTCATTTAACAACCGTTGTTATTAACTTAGCAACTACAGTGATTCAGTTAACAACTGTGGCTTAGGTCATAAAATGGGGCAAAACTCCCTTAAATGTCTCACTTAGCAGCATAAACCTTGGACTCAATTGTGGCTGCAAGTCAAGGACCATCTGTATTGAAGATGCAGATAACAGTGTCCTCAATTTGGCAAGATTTTCGCCTGCATGTGCAAGGTAATGAACTCAGCTTTCGGGAATCGTTCTTGGTTTGAGGCCTGACCCTGCTTTAGAGAACCAGTGACAAATGCATTGCTTCCAAAATATGAGAATGTTACCGAGCATGCAGACCATGAATGACAGAATGTTTGAATGTTATTAATAGAATTATTGAACTGTTTTTATATTTTATTCTGACACTATAATTTCTACATTGTTTTTATATGTTGTTAACCGCCCAGTGTCCACTGGAGTTGGGTGGCATAAAAATCCTGTTAAACATTAAACATTGTTCCAAGTTCTTAATCAAATCTTTTTTCTGTGACTGCAAACCCAGTCATATCAAAACAATTGGGGCTTTCCTTTTGGAGACAGAAAGCATTACTATGTCACACAGGAAAATCCTTTCACTCTATTTAGCTAGTTCCTAATACAGATCTAGATAATACATTTACTCTGCACAGCATGTGAACTGTTGCTTAAAGTTATCAGCTTTTGAACTTCAGCAATCTGTTTAGGCTTGAGCATTGATTACCCTAACAAAAGGACTAGTTTCTGCCCATTTCTTGTAGTCAGTTCAGCCCTATGTGGTTCTGCTACTTCCACTTTCAACCACCCAGAAAGAAATGTAGGTTTGTTTTAATTGCTATATTGGAAGCAGCACCTTTTTGATATTGGCCAGGGCTTGAAAAGAACTTTGTTGCAATTCTGGGAATCTTATTTTTCTTTAGTTCTCTCGAGGGTACGTGTTGTATCTTCTTTCACTTGTGGTGCAAATACAGTTGAATTTAAAGCAGAGGAGAGAGGAGAAACAGCCTACTTCCTATTCCATTTCAGAAATTTGTGCAAACTGGATATTGCCTCATTGTCTAAGCTTGTGGAATTCACTACACAAAATGTAGTAAAAATATTTGAAGAAAACATTTCCTTTGGAGCCTAGGTGTTGTTTTACAGTGGCTGTGTTTCTAAGAGATGTTGTCTTGGATTACAGAGAAAATGAGGCATAATTCTGAGAGGTCAACAGGATAATGAGCTTAGGTGATAGATAATTCACTAATTAGTTGGTAAAACAATGTGAACAAGGGACAGATTAAGAACATGATGGACCCGAAGTCTGGCTAGGAAGGCAGAGAAAGGGATGGCTGAAGAAAACCAAGTTCAGAACTGAGAAAGAAGCAAGAGTTCCAGGCTGAAAGGGTTCGTGAAAACTAGAATGAAGAGAAAAAGACATTGTGCTTATAAACATTGGAATTAACAGGGCTTAACACCTGGTGATTTCAATAGGCAACAGAGGAAGAGAAGATTTAATCACATAACATACTGAATTTCAGAAAGGTTTTTTTAATAGTAAGAAGTGCTAAACAATGGAACAAAATGTTTGGGTAGATGGTGATTTTGTCAGGGATATTGTATAGTGAACTAGTTGATCTCCAAGGTATTTTTTTCCTACGGTATTCTATGATTCCGCAATTCATTTCATTATATCACCATTCTTGCAACTAGTACCTGGCAAACCACTGCTTAGGCAGAAGAAAAAGAAAATGGAATCCAAACATTGCAGTGAAATATATGGGGACCCTGGCACTCCTGGATGAAAAGCTGACAGATTCTATGCCACAAATTGTAAGACATGACTGAGTTTGCTCTTTTCCTACAGCAGGTGTGTCAAACTCGATTTCATTCAGGGTTGTGTTTGACCTCGGAGGGCAGGGGTGCAGGTGACCATGATGAGTGTGACATGGGACTTGTGTCGGGGGCACCTGTGATGTTCAAGTGCTAAGGCACGACCTTCCCTGAGACCTCTCCTTTCCTTCCTTCCTTCCTTCCTTCCTTCCTTCCTTCCTTCCTTCCTTCCTTCTCCTTTCTTCTTCCTTTCTTTTTAAATTTTTTCTTCCTTGCTCTCTTTCCATCTTTTTCTTTGTCTTTCTTCTTTCCCTTTCTCCTTTCCTGTCGCTTCTTGCATGCTCAAATGCAAAAGGGAAAACATTTCTCCTTCTGTTTTTAGTTTGTTTGATAGCTCCCTGCCAGTGAAAATGGAGTGGGGGGGGCATGTGTGCGCCCAACCCCATTTTTGGCTGTGGCTGCCTGCTGAAGCCTCTGCTAGCTCGGGGAGGGGGCAAGCTCCATTTTCGCTAGCAGAAACACCACGGGCCAGTCCTTTGCTGTTTCCAGGCCAAACCCGCTTCCACCCCAAATGTTCCTTGTTTAATATATTGCTTTGCTTTCTACCTTAACTGGTTCATTTAGAGTTACCCATGCGTTAGTGCTCTATGGAATGTTGAAACGGCTTTCAAAACCTGCAAAAAGTGACAAGAAGTAGAACTGTGACACTAGATGTTACTATTACACAGGAAAAAGAATGGTGGTAAATTAAAATGTCTAAACTTTTTAAAAGTATCCCTCCACAAATTTTTATGGGATACAATTGGGTCCAGGAATAACTCTTGATATTAAAAATACAGCAAGTGGGGTTTTTCAAATACTTCACTCACCTATTTATTTTAAGAGTAAACTGGAATTTCTGAAGGAATTAACGTTTAACTGGGAGTTAAACAACTATTGGCAAAGCACAGGAAGGCGTAACTTTATGCAAGAGAAAATCAGTCTATGTATACTTTTGCTGGCCACCTCCCTTTCATTTCTGTTCTTACTTCATACAGCAGGGAGTTTTGTAAGTGACTTTTCATTTGTGTTCAAATGAGAGGAGCTAGGAGCACTCCTAGTCTTTCCCCCTCTGTATGACTGAGAAGGACAGGGCAGGGGGAAGGTGGATGAAAATGAACTCTTTATTTTATTTATTTATTTTATTTTATTTATTATTAGATTTGTATGCCACCCCTCTCCGGAGACTCGGAGCGGCTCACAACAAGAAAAACGGTACAAATCCATTAATTAAAACAATTTAATATATATAAATATAATATAAAATATAAATATAATATAAAAACAATAATACATCTCATACAAGCCATACATAAAATGAAGACGGTCCTGGGGAATCAATTTCCCCATGCCAGATGACAGAGGTGGGTTTTAAGGAGTTTGCGAAAAGCAAGGAGGGTGGGGGCAATCCTAATCTCCGGGGGGGGGGTTGATTCCAGAGGGTCGGGGCCACCACAAAGAAGGCTCTTTCCCTGGGTCCTGCCAGACGACATTGTTTCGTCGACGGGACCTGGAGAAGGCCAACTCTGTGGGACCTAACGGGTTGCTGGGATTCGTGTGGCAGAAGGAGGTCTCAAGAGATATTCTGGTCCGCTGCCATGAAGGGCTTTATAGGTCATAACCAACACTTTGAATTGTGCCTGGAAACTGATCGGCAACCAATGCAGACTGCGGAGTGTTGGTGTAACATGGGCATATCTGGGGAAGCCCATGATTGCTCTCGCAGCTGCATTCTGTATGATCTGAAGTTTATATATATGCAAATCCTCTATTTAGGAGTCATCAGTTGCTTAATATCTAATAAAAAAATAAGTTTTAGAATTTTTTAATAAAAAAAGTTTTAGATGAAAATTTAATAACTAGCAGGCAATACCATTTTTTTTTCATATATAATTTTTCCAATAAGGAATACAGTATTTGAACATCAAGACAGAGAATTGAAGAATTGAAACCCAATCTAAGCTTTTTTCTCGTGCTCTTTGAAAGGGAGGACGGATGGAGGGAGGGGGAGAGGAAGGGAGGGAGAGGATGATAAAACAAAAAAGCAATTACATAAATGAGAAAACATTATCTGAATATAAAGAGATGTAAAATGATTAAAATCCTTTCAAAGGCACAGACCTGGTGGCATCACTGATAATAGCAAGGTTTTGAAAATGTTAATCCAGGACCTGCCCCCCCTTCAGAAGTGAGTTGATTAGGTTAATGTAATGACAGTGACACAGATGCCACTGTAGATCCTTTGAAAGCATGTTAAAAAATAATACTCACTTTAGTGCCACCATAGTACGTTGCGATGATGCATGGTATTCTTTATCAGACTAAGCAGTTTATTGTAAGATTATAAGATTACTGAAATGCATCATGCAAATACAAAAAATACACAATAGATCTGAAAAGAGTGGAAAGACCAGGTACAAAAAAGATGCAAAATTTGAAGAGGAAATCCTGTGTAGCCCATTTATTTAACCTAACGAGCATTTACTGAATATCTTCTTTGTAACAATTAGTAGAGTTTTCTTTTTCCATGCAAGAATGGAACCTAATTGCTTTTAATGTACTCCATTATGATTTGAATTAACAAACCATATTATTTAAGCTGGTTTTGCTCAAATGGCTGCCTACAATGCCACACTAGCTCAGAATTAGGATTCAGAGTCTCATCATCTTGAAAGTAGCAGATTGTAAAAATACTACCGTATTTTTCAGAGTATAAGACACACCTTAGTTTTTGTTGAAGAAAATAGGGGGGTGGGAAATCGGCCTAGCGTCCTTAGTCTGGTCAGCTTCGGCACATTATTTTATCCCCTGGTTAGGGCTTTAAAAAAACTTATTTGGGGAGAGTAACATTGAAACAGTGTGCAAGCTGGTAAGACTGGGCACATCATTAGCACCTGATTAGGGCTGGAAAGAAACATTTGGAGCAAGTGTAGCAATGGGGAAAAAATGCAGACTTACGGCTTGCAAAACATTTTTTGCAGAGAGTAATAATGAAAGAGCTTGCAAGGTAAGAGCTAGGAAGATCATTAGCAGCTAGTTAGAGCTGGGGGGGGAAAGCATAGACAAAAGCTACATTCAGAGTATAATTGGCACCAAAATTTGCAGCCTCTTTTAGGGAGGGAAAGGGTGCATCTTGTACTCTGAAAAATACAGTAATTTAAATGGTAAAAATCATCAGATTGGCCAAACAAAGGATACTGAACTGAGTTAAGAGAATGGCAATTGTGATCCCAGATGAGAACTGAGGTCTCTTCCTTCATAGCCTTTATTGTAGTTACCTTGTGAAGTTTTGCATTGGGGATATTACAGATTAACAATAATGGAATAACTTGGGAGCAGAAATGCAACTAAAGTTAATTATATTTCTTTGTATGTAACCTGTAACCCACTATTTTTTCAGGTTGGCTCTCACACAGCAAAGCACAGAAAACGTTTTCCTAAGAAAACCTATTTTAATTCTCATGCCAACATGAATAAAGCTATTGTCTAGAAACTTGGTATATTAGGGAAACCTAAAGTGGCCATAAAGAAGCAAATAAAATGTTCGATAAAATACAGTGACAATTTTCATACAATAGTAGTATTTAACAAAGAGAATATTTCTTACTCTCTGCACTAGGAAAATTGTGCTATCTTTGTTAAAGATGACCTAGGAACTATACTTGCTTTAATCCAAAAGACCAAAAGGAAGCCTTCAAGCACTATATGGGAATTGAGCTACAAATTCACCATTTCCAATTGCTCCACATACTGGCTGCCCAATCCTTGTCTTGTAGATCTCCATCAGCAATACCAGGCAGGAATATACGGCATGAGTATGGATCCCACTGCGTGCTTTCATCTTTATAAATGCTCCACAACGTTTTTAGCTACTACAGGTAAGGATCCTTTCATACTCTCCTTAACTTCAGTGCTACAGTGGAAAGGCCTTAAATCATTTATTTCAAAAATAAATACAAGAGAAAAGAGGGCCTCCGTATCTCATAAATTTAATTATGGTATCTGCTTTATCATAATTCTTTAATGCCATTGCCAGGGGAAGTTATTTCTGATACCATATTTCAAGGTTCGACAAACCCAGGCGCCTGGTCGCCAGTGGCGCCTAGAAAATGTTGTCTGGCGCCTAGAACAGGTGTGCCGCAAAGTTCCGCTTCCAAACCGGAAGTTGAGTGTCCCGGCTTGCTTCTTCACACCTTCATTTTCGCGCCTTTCTTCTTCGTGCCTTCCTTCTTTGCAGCAGGTGAGCTTGGGACTCGGCGGGATGGCAATAGTAGCGGCTGAGGCTTTCACTTGTGGCATCGGGAGTGCTAATGGCGGGTGGCGGGGAATAGCGGGGGGGGGGGGGGCTCCTGCAAGTGGAAGCCTCAGCCCTGGAGCCCCCTCGCCCGTGGGAGTGCTAATGGCGGCGACGGCGGCGGGAATAGCAGGGGGGGGGGCTCCTGCAAGTGGAAGCCTCAGCCCTGGAGCCCCCTCGCCCGTGGGAGTGCTAATAGCGGCGGCGGCGGCGGCGGCGGGAATAGGGGGGGGGGGGGCTCCTTCAAGTGGAAGCCTCAGCCCTGGAGCCCCCTTGCGCCCATGGCTTCTCGTTGATGTCTCTGCCTGCCCAATCCGGAGTGCTAATAGCGGCGGCGGCGAGAATAGCGGGGGGGGGGCTCCTGCCCGCCGCCGCTATTAGCACTCCCGCGGATCGGGCAGGCAGAGACATCGACGAGAAGCCATGGGCACGAGGGGGCTCCAGGGCTGAGGCTTCCACTTGCAGGAGCCCCCCCCGCCCGATCCTTCCTTATCTGGAGCCCACTCGCGCCCATGGCTTCTGTCGACGTCTCTGCCTGCCCGATCCGTGGAAGTGCTAATAGCGGCGGCGGCGGCGGCGGGAATAGCGGGGGGGGGGGGGGGGGCTCCTGCAAGTGGAAGCCTCAGCCCTGGAGCCCCCTTGCGCCCATGGCTTCTCGTCCATGTCTCTGCCCGCCGCCGCTATTAGCACTCCCGCGGATCGGGCAGGCAGAGACATCGACGAGAAGCCATGGGCACGAGGGGGCTCCAGGGCTGAGGCTTCCACTTGCAGGAGCCCCCCCCCCCGCCCGATCCTTCCTTATCTGGAGCCCACTCGCGCCCATGGCTTCTGTCGACGTCTCTGCCTGCCCGATCCGTGGAAGTGCTAATAGCGGCGGCGGCGGCGGCGGGAATAGCGGGGGGGGGGGGGGGGGGCTCCTGCAAGTGGAAGCCTCAGCCCTGGAGCCCCCTTGCGCCCATGGCTTCTCGTCCATGTCTCTGCCCGCCGCCGCTATTAGCACTCCCGCGGATCGGGCAGGCAGAGACATCGACGAGAAGCCATGGGCACGAGGGGGCTCCAGGGCTGAGGCTTCCACTTGCAGGAGCCCCCCCCCCCGCCCGATCCTTCCTTATCTGGAGCCCACTCGCGCCCATGGCTTCTGTCGACGTCTCTGCCTGCCCGATCCGTGGAAGTGCTAATAGCGGCGGCGGCGGCGGCGGGAATAGCGGGGGGGGGGGGGCTCCTGCAAGTGGAAGCCTCAGCCCTGGAGCCCCCTCGCGCCCATGGCTTCTGTCTCTGCCTGCCCGATCCGGAGTGCTAATAGCAACAGAGAGAGAGAGAGTGAGAAAGAACAAGAGAGAGAAAGCATGAGAGCGAGAGAAAGAACAAGAGAGAGAAAGAAAATAAGAGAACAAGAGATAGAGAGACTAAGAGAGAGAGAAAGAAAAGAGAGAGAGAGAGAAAATAAGAGAATGAGAGAGAGCAACAGAGAGAG
Organism: Erythrolamprus reginae; assembly: GCF_031021105.1. Taxonomy (NCBI): domain Eukaryota; kingdom Metazoa; phylum Chordata; class Lepidosauria; order Squamata; family Dipsadidae; genus Erythrolamprus; species Erythrolamprus reginae. Next base: position 167,864,846 of record NC_091951.1, on the reverse strand, counting down.
AGAAAGAAAAGACAGAGAGAGAGAAAATAAGAGAATGAGAGAGAGCAACAGAGAGAGAGAAAGAACAAGAAAAAGCACGAGAGAAGAAAAGTAAGAGAGAAAAAGAGAGATAGCAAGAGATACTGAAAGAAAGCAAGAGAGAGAGAGAGAGAAAAAGAAAGCAAGAGAGAAAGATAGGAAGAGGAAAGGAGAGAGAGAGAGAAATGGGAACAAAAAGGGGAGGAGAAATGAGAAAATGATTGAGGCAGAGAATGAGAGGAGAAACAAAAGAGAGAGAGAGGTGATTCTTGAAGCATATGGTAAAAAGCACCCAAATAGTAATAAGAAAAAAACCCCAGCCCTCACCTGTTTTTGAAAAGAATAAAAGAGAATAAAACCCCAGCCCTCAACTGGTTTTGGAAATGGTTTGAGTACACACAGACATATAAGGGGGGGGGGGGACAGAAATGAGACAGTAGTATAAATTTGAGGAGGGATGATTGATGATTGACTGTATTTATAAGGGGATGTTACATGGGATTGTATGTTCTATGTAGAAATACATGTAGAAATACTGTAGATCTGAAGGTCAGCAGTTAAAATCTCATCCCCAGCTCCAGGTTGACTCAGCCTTCCATCCTTCCGAGGTGGGTAAATTGAGGACCCAGATTGTGGGGGCAATATGCTGGCTCTGTTAAAAAGTGCTATTTCTAACATGTTGTAAGCCGCCCTGAGTCTAAGGAGAAGGGGGCATAAAAATTGAATAAATAAATAAATAATATTTACTGCCTTTTCCGTCATTTTGGTTGGTGGTGTGCCCCAGGATTTTGTAAATGTAAAAAGTGTGCCGCGGCTCAAAAAAGGTTGAAAATCACTGTGCTGGACCACCACTGAATGGAGTTTCCTACATTGCTAAATCTTTTTGTAAGTAGGGTATAGCAGTATATACACAGTATATGCTGTAATTATATGGTTACTATATGGCAGTGTATCCCATTACCAGTACTATATGGCGGACTGCGTAGTGCTGCTGGAAGAACAAAGTCGGGTGCCGCCAGGAGAACGAAGCCGGAGTACTGCCTCGTCCACTCGGACAAAGAAGGGTAAAGAGTTCATGTGTAAGTTATAATTGGCATAGCAGAGCAAAGTGCAAATTTTTTTTTCTTTTCTGGGTTCAGGAAAAAAATGAAGCGCAGAGCAACAGAGAGAATACCAGAAAATGAAAAGCAACTGAAAATGACACAGTTCTTTACAAAGACCTCTCTTGAAAGCGCAGTGCAACAGGTAGAAAGTGCCGGGCAACAGGTAACTGAAGAAACAAGAGAAGACCCACCAGCAGAGGAGTCCCCATCAACAAGCCGTTGTCAAACTGCTGGACCCAGGAGATTTAGGCAAGAGTGGTGTAAAGAACTCGCATGGCTTAAATTTGACCATACAACTGGTATAGCTATATGCGAGATTTGTGCTTCCTTCCCTGGCATTGCTGACCAAGCATCTAGGATCGTAAAAGGATTTTCAGGACCCTTTAAACTTGAAACCTTCAAAAAGCACGCAAAGTCTCTCCAGCATCTAAATTGTGTGAAGGCTACACATGCAGCGTTGGCTCCAGAAGCTACTCCATTGGCTGCTTGTATAAGGAAAATGGATGAAGACATGTTTAAACATATGACCATTCTATTTAATGTGGCCTATTATATTGCCAAAAACAACAGACCTTTCACAGATTTTGAAGGGTTGCTAGAGTTGACGGAGAAATTAGGGAGTGCTGTGCGACAGGAATATGCAAACGATAAAAGATGCAAAGAATTCATTTCCCATATTGCAGAAATAATCAGGAAAAACCTAATCAGTGAGCTCAAAGAGGCAAAATATGTCAGCTTGATGCTAGATGGCTCAACTGACAAAGCAGGGGTTGAACAACTGATTCTGTATGTCAGGTACATCAAGGACAACAGGGTCAAAGAAGTATTTCTTTCTGTTTCTCCTCTTGAAATGGCTACTGCAGATGGATATTTAGAAGCGCTCACAGAAGAACTTAGAACACTTGGTCTTGTAGGCTGGCTTTCTTCAAGTCACTTGATTGCCATTGGTACAGATGGTGCTGCCAGCATGATTGGGACCGAAAATGGCTTGGTGCAGAAAATACGCCAAAACATCAGTCATTTAATTGGCATTCACTGTGTTGCACACCGATTGAACTTAAGTGTATTAAGTTCAGTAAAACAAGCTAAATTAATTGATGACCTTGACTCTATTTTAAAGAAACTCTACCAATTTTATCAATACTCACCTAAGAGAATGCGACAGCTGAAGCAAGTAGCAGAAAACCTGCAGCTTACAATTCTGAAATTCCAATACTTGCATAATGTCAGATGGGTAGCAAGCAAAGTCGGTGCTCTGTCTGCACTTGTCAAAGACTGGAAATGCGTGACAATCCACCTAGAAAGTGTGGCTGCAGAAAAAGACAGTGCCTCTGCAGCTGCCCATGGTTTACTGAGAAAGCTCACAGATTTTAAATTTGTTCACATGCTCCATTTTCTACTGGACTATCTGGAAATTCTTAAAAACTTGTCACTTATATTTCAAAGGGAAGAGCTTTTTTTAAGCACAATTGAGTTGCATGTGAAAAGCACAATTTCAACAATCAATTCACTTAGAGATGCACCAAAACAACATGAGGCCAGATTTGTCTCAGGAACATCTCTTCAAGGACTGTTTCAAAATGTACAGCTACATGGACTGAGCAACACTGTAGCTGCATCAATTCAGCAGGAAAAAGCTAATTTAATTAATCATGCAGTTAAATACTTGACAGTGCGATTTCTAAGTGATATAAATATTGAAAGATCCACCGCAGTGTTTGACACCTTTGCCTGGCCAGCAGGAACAACATTGCAAGACTACGGTGTGGTTGAGATTACTGCATTGGCTCATCATTTTCGTAAACAGCTATCTCCACCTGAAAGTGATGACCAATACATTCACTCACTCCTCAATGAGTGGTATGAGTTTAAGGTCCTTGGAAAAGGAAAGAAACTGTGTGAGCTTCTGGATTTGGCACTCTCCAACACCGAGAGATTTCCAGTTCTGGGAAACCTGTTGTCGATTGTAGCGGTGCTCCCTGTCTCAACCTCATGTTGTGAAAGAGGATTTAGTTTGATGAACATGGTCAAAAATAAATTCAGATCAAGGATGCAAGAAGAAAGTTTAAGTGACTTGTTTATGATCACCATGAATGGGCCATCTGTGAAGGCGTTTGATCCTGCCAAGGCTGTGGACCACTGGTACTTCAGCTCTAAAATCACAAGGCATGTTCATGGCCACAAAACGCAAAGTGAAAAACACTAGAATGTTGCCTAAAATCTAAAATATCAAAATATAATATTTATTATCTTTAAAAGTAAAATGTTGTTTATAACGTTTGTAATGTTTTTTTTGTTAAATTAAAAACCAAGTTTGCTTAAAAAAAATTCTGGCTCCTAAATTTTTTGGCTGGCTCCTAGATTCTGAACAACTTTGTCGACCCCTGCCATATTTTGTAGTTCCTAGCTACTATTCAAACCACTAAAACATGCTGTGATGGGGATGGGAGAAAGCTTTGAAATACCGTACTTAAATATGCAGGAGGACACTTGCTAATAATTGAATAGGTTTTATCACATGCTAGTTATTGCAATATATACTATTAAAAACACATGGAAGAATCCAAGAGTAGAAACCAAAATATGATTAATATCAGCTGTTTACTAAGGGAACATACAGTTTTGCTACCCAAATGATCAGTAAATTTTCCTATGAAAAGAAGTAATTCTGCCAAACCAGACATAAAATAGTATCATCAAAAGTCATCAGTTCATTAACTTCCTGTTTCTTTCATTTAAAAAATAAGTTCTGCATTAATAAGCACACTATGCAATTTACACAGAACTTGGTGATATGTTTATATAGTTTACCCAGTTTTCATAATATCTGAATAAGAGATTACTATTGTTGTATCTGAAGCCTGCAACACAGGAATAGGAGTGCTAATGCCCTTGCACAGAACTCACCTGGCAAGCATTCATCAAATTACAGGTATTTCTTGACTTACAGCAGTTCATTGGGTGACCACTCAAAGTTATAACAGCACTGAAAAATGTGACTAATGACAATTTTTCATAGTTATGATATTTGAAGCATGCCCATGATCATGTGACCAGAATTCAGATGCTTAGCAACTGGCTCATATTTGTCCCAAGGTCAAATATGGGACAAACTTCTGACAAGCAAAGTCAATGGGAAAGTCAGATTCACTTAATAAGTGGGTTACTAACTTATGAACTGCAGTTGTTCACTGAACAACTGTGGCAAAAAAAGTCATAAAATGGAGCAAATGTTTGTTACAGATAAAACAACCATGAAAGCCATTGTGTGAAAGTTCCCTTAATATGTTCTTAAAATTCCAAACACTTAATAGGTTCAAAAGGAGTTGAGAATATCTCTGATGTTGTTAGACATAGTCATTTGCAATATCACGTATCAGTTGACCAATCTCAGATCAGTTACGAGAAATCATTTTAATAATGTGCACAAATTAAAACTACATTGAAATATGATATGTCATAAATGAATCAGTGTTGGTCATGCCAAGCATTCTATTAAGTAAAGTTAAAGAAATGTAAAAGGAAAAAAAAGTCTTTTTTCAATTTTGAAAAAAGTCTAGAGCAGGGGTGAAATAGTTTGGCTTGGTTTGGGAATACCGGTAGAGGTGACTGCCCGTGGTTCAGAGATCCGGTAGCAGTGGCAACTCAAGGCTCTGTCAACCCAACTGGATGCCACCATTTTCTTTTTTAACCCTCTGCACAAAGCCTGCACTTCTGAACTGGTACGAAAGGAAAGTAGATTTCACCACTGATCTAGAGCCAGTACAGTATCCTTCAAAAGTATTCTGGTATGTACAATAGATATAGATATGTGGCAGCAATTAGGAGAAAGGAACTATAAAAGGAAGATGTCAACAGCAATTAATATACCCCTTAGCTATTATAATTTATGTATGGTTTGTTTGAGTTGTATGATTATTTTTATAAGGGTTTTAAACTGTTTTTTTAACCATTGGATTTGTATATTGTGTATTGTCCTGTTGTGAGCCGCTCCGAGTTCTCGGAGAGGGGTGGCATACAAATCTAATAAATTATTATTAATATTAAATTATTATTTTGAAAGAATATGTATAAGATGTTTTATAAATGGCATATGTCACCAGACAGGTTAGCAAAGATGTTTAAGAATAAATCGATGAAATGTTGGAAATTTCAACTGAATTACCATCACTATTATTGTTATACTCTGCTTTTTCTTTTTTGTTATTAATTAAAAAGCAATAGAAAATAAATATGATCTATAACAGGACAAATAACAAACTATTTTATATTAACTGGCATCTACCCAACCATAGAAGATAAACAGCTGTGGCTTCATGATGAACAATATTATAGCAGCAGCTGAAAACAAAGATCTGTCTTCAGCTACTGCTATAATATAGAGAATATACAAAGCAAGAGAATATACATTTACAGAGATATGTCCCACTTTGCAAATTATCTTGTAAGAAGTTGAAATAGATAGATATTGGCACATTTTCCATCATATCTCAAAACAACAGATTTAAGATGAAGCTCTGAGAATGAAAGAACATAAACACATTTTAGGTGATTAAATATTACAACACTCTTGAGTCAAGTGGGATGTATACTCTCTACAGCTTTACCTTTAAAAAGGAAAAAAAATAGATAAACATCAGAGCATCACTGCATATGAAATATTTCTACCATAAATTGCTAGTTATTCGCTATACAGTATTTACAACCGGATAAGGAAAAATAGAAAACAAACTATAATTCAAGAAGAAAGAGGAATGAAACAAAAAGCTATAGTCGTCTTATAACTTAATATCTATTTAATAAAATATTACATCTACACAATATACCAACAGACATGAAAAATTGATCAGAGTATCTACTCTATTTAAAATACATGAGATTACATTTCTCACTCAACAGGAATCCTGCAATCTTAATTACTGAAACAAATAGTTAATTGAAGGCAGTAGCCATAGAAAACTGTTGGCTGGTATCCTGCATTAACCAACCAATTAGCTTTCATTCATAATAAATTAGGTACACTGTATCAAGCTAGGAATTTGAGGATGTATTGGTTATTTATTGGAAACAGATGGCTGAGTGAATACCCCTAAGAGTGAAATATGCTACTTTCCTTCTCTCTCTATCATTGACATCACTTGGGACTAGCCAAATAATTAAGAAAGCAATGTGAATATTGTTTGCCTTTCCATGTAAAACAATAGAGAAAAGTTTCCAGCAAGCAAAAGATTCTCAGCCTTCAAGGTTTCCACTGTTTTCTTGCTGGGTTATTTTGTTTGTTTTTTCTTAAGACCAGCAGCTGTACATTTGTTAATCTGGTTCTTAGTTCCAACAAATCGCTTTGCTAGACAATTAGAGCCATGAATTATGCAGAGTGCAGTAGGTCTATCATAAATAGGACCATGTTTAACATTCAATGTTGTTTGTGTACAAATTCACATCCATCACAAAAGAAACCCCCAGACAGAATGTTCTAAAGCATAGGTCATCAACCAATGGTCTGAGAGAAAACTTTCGTCTGCCCAGGTGGAGGAACTGCTTCGGGATGACCAACTCCAGTGAGATTGGAAGGAGATGTTAAGAGTGGATTGAGTTTAGAGTAATGCACTGCAGGAAGCAACACAAGCCTGAATTCCCTCTGAATTCCAGAAGCCTTCTCTGACTGTTCCCAAGCAAATGCAATTAGTTTGGTGAGATTCTAGTAACACGGATGATCCCACAATGCTACTCAGAAGACAATACCAAACATACCATAACACGCAACGGGAGAGAATAAAGTCTGTTTTAAATTCACATTCTAAGCATTCAGATTACTTCCTCAAAATAGTTTTACCGGATAGCTTTTTAAGGCTAACGTTAGAAAACTCCAAACTGAAGTATAAAAATATCAGTTTCATTTTATCTGACGAAAAAAACATCTGCTTGTGGGCTATATAAACCTTTAAAAAGTCTGTTTTTAAAAACGGAATTTCGCATGTGTTGTGATTATTTAACATTCCAACAAGAAGTGGTTAAGGCTTTGACTAAATAAAATTATCCTATTTTGGGATGGTTGTGGGTAGTTGTGACTGTTTACAAGACAAATTCCATTTCCGGTGGATGATAGAAAGACATTTATTGAGGCACAGATGTTCCTTGCTTTAATGTCTACTCATAACTTTGATGTCTTGTTGATGTTTATCTTTCAGTCAGTATCATTGCTCTCTTTCTCTGTGTTTGTGAGGTTTTACTGGTGTTCCCAAAGTGGCATTCCACTGACATCTATTAGGGGGAAAAAGGTCTCCTGTGATTCTGAAGATAGTATAAAGCCGGGACTTGTACCCAATGATATTCTGGTCCTCCATGAATCTAACCACTTATAAAAACTGTAAAAACATAAGTGGCTATTAACTGAATGGGCTGGAAGATCCATATAAACTTTTCCTTTCTTTGCAAAGGAAAAAAAATAATGCTAATGCTGGAGGAAAACCACAACAGGAACAGTAGCCCTAATTACAGCTCCACAGGAGATGAACTTCAAATACACATAAGTCAAGATCCATCTCATACTAAGGTGAATTGGATATACTGCAGAATAATTTTCAGTGGCTGGCAAGATTTAGGCAATGAATAAAGCCTCTAAGAACTTGTTTGATTTATATCCTTTCTTTTTTCCAGGAGCTGAAAACAGGCCTTTTCTTTCAATTTATGCTGACGACAATAACTCATTGAGCTAGGCCAGTGATGGCGAACCTAGGGCACGGGTGCCACAGGTGGCACATGAAGCCATATCTGCTGGCACGCGAGCTGTTGCCCTAGCTCAGCTCCAACGTGCATGTATGTGCCGGCCAGCTGATTTTTGGCTCACACAGAGGCTCTGGGAAGGCGTTTTTTTGCTTCCAGAGAGCCTCCGGATGGATGGAGGAGAACATTTTTACCCTCCCCTGGCTCCAGGGACCCTTTGGAGCCTGGGGAGGGTGAAACACAAGTCTACTGGGCCCACCAGAAGTTGGGAAACAAGCCGTTTTCAGACTCCAGGGGGCCTCCAGGGGGTGGGGGAAGCTACTTTCACCCTCCCTGGGCATTGAATTATAGATGTGGGCACTCACACATGCACGATAGCGCATGCACATGCTCTTTCAGCACCCAAGGAAAAAAGGTTCGCCATCACTGAGCTAGGGTATTCTGGATGGGTTAGGGTGATTAGCTCCAGATCATTGATACATTTTCATGGATGAGGATGGACCTAAATATGGATCTATCCAGTTTAGTTCAATGACTTTACCACAACATCCCACACTATATTATACAGCAAATGGAAAAAATGTCCTCGCATTTTCATGTGTTATTTGCTGAGAACCAAACTCTGAGAGTCTGTTGAGTTGTACTGTATGGACTTCTTATTCTGCTGATTATATGACACTGATCCTAACCATTATGAAGCAAGCATTACAGAAACAGAGCTGGCTAATTTCCTGGTCAAAATAAGCTTGGTTCTCTACAAATCTCACATTACATTTTAATCACAGCATTCAATTCTTAATAGCAATGGACTTTTATGCACAGCAATACCTTTTAATTCAAGTTATGAATGCAATGCCTGTGGATTCAGGAACTAAAATTAAAATACACAATTCTATTTCTACTAGCATGTGGGTGAATTTTAGACATGGAAATTTAAAAACATTTAGAAATAATAATGAAACACTGCTATTTCACCAATGGAAATGTTTGGTGAAAAGTAGGATATGCCTAAAGTTTTATTCAACATGGAGTGTTAACATATATTAGAGCTTTTATAAGGTTTTCTTAATTTTTGTCATCAAGATATGACAAAGTAGGTTTCATAAAATATAAGCATGCCTTACAAGCTTTGTATAAACCATACCTCTAGCAGAAAAGTCTAAAACAGAAAGGAATTATTGAAAAGGTAGGCAGTAGTGCAATAGTGTCTTTCAATACACTGTATTATTATTATTATTATTATTATTATTATTATTATTATTATTATTATTTATTATATTTGTATGCCGCCCCTCTCCGTAGCATTACAATAATGCTTGGCATTGTTCACATATGTGGTAATATTTCTTAAGAAGAATTGCATTAAGAATCATGGTAGATGTTGGTTAAATACAAGCCACCTTAACGTGGCTAATATAGAACAAAGTAGAGTATCATAGTCTCTGCTATGCTCCCATAATTGCCTGTTGTTTATATGCTGCTCAGTTATGCAAAAGCTTCCTTTTTCAGAATAAATACAGTTTAATCACATGGGTATCTTGTCTTACCATAAGCAAAACAACATTACTGTAATCTTATCTTCACCGTGACCCAGAAAAATATTTTAGGCTTGCTTCACCCAAAGCATTTAGTGGTTAAATTTGAATCTAGACTTTCCTCATCAAGATGTATTGTGCCACTGCATATAAAATACATGTTAGGTACATTTTGTTGAACTAACTGTTTTGTGCCACTGAAGTTTTTCAGGGCCCATAGACTTATCAGGCAATAGAGATCAAGCAAAGGAACAGCAACCTTTTTAGGTGGCAGGCATCCTAATGCAATGTGGTGCAAAGTAAAAGGTGTCAAAAATACTATTGGGGTTCTCCATTTGTAAGTCTAAGAAAATTTGTGGTGCCATGTAGTGATGCCATGGTTGCCAGATGGCCAGACCCTTCAGTAGCCAAAATGCTCGCCCTGTTTACTTGTAGATTCACTATATCCACACACCCAGTCATTAGATTCCCTGATAAACAGCATCATCAGCAAAATGGATTTTTCACTGGACTGCAGAGCAAATGGAACAACTTTTTAACCACTGGAGACAAAGCAAGCAAAAAAAAAGAGGGAGGGAACTCTGTTGTATAAAGCGAGGTCTCTCTTGCCATCTGAGACATGACATCATGATAAGCAGCAAAGAGCCTTTATATAAGCAGAGGTAGGTTCCTCCCAGTTCAAACCAGTTCACCCAAACTGGTAGCGACCTGCTGGTAATGTCACGATGACATCCCCAAGTTGGATCAGTCGGTGCTGGTCAATGGGCGCGACCATCTTTTGTTTTTTAATTTTTAAAATTTATTTTCTTCTGTGCATGCAGAAGAATTTTTTAAATATTTTTTTAAAAAAAATTGGTTGTGGTTTTTTTGCACTGCACAGGTGCGGCCACATGTCATGGGAGGAAGCAAACCAGCAGTGAGATAAGTTGGAATGCACCCCTGTATATAATGTTCTATCACAGTGAGTGATATTCTAGGGTCACAGATGTGATTGAAATGAAAGACCATTACTGTGGTTACTAAGCTTACTAGTGCTTGTAAGGTTATGAAGTCCAGATAAATAATTGCCTACCCCTGGCCTAACAATTTCTTCATTATGAAGGTTAAATTCTTCAAACTCCAAAATTCTGATAAAATATAACTGGATCCTAATATAACTCCTAATATTAGGGCCAAATTATGTGTTTCTGGAAATCAAAAGAGGTTTTGCTGTAATTGTTTCTTATATTATCTATTTAAATTCTCCTGAATTCCTGAGCTATTAAATATCAGCTATTTTTTTAAAAAATTCAAAATTTCCTGTTCCTCCATGTCATTCATTGCAATAGATTTCAACGTTTCATAGGTTTCAGCTAATGTGTACAATGTCAGCTCAAAGGGAAGGGGGCATGTGAGGTCTAATTCCATAAGTGTTCTTTTCTGTTTCCATTTTGGTACGTGTTCCTTCTATTTCTAATAAGTGAGGCAGCCTAGCAATCTGGGAAGGAAGGCAGAGGAGCTAAGTCTGAGCAGATTCAGGCAGAACAGAAAGATGAGATCAGTACTCTTTTGTTTGACTGCAATCCCTTTAAACTGTAATGGAAAGGAAATTGAGGATTGGCATATGTTTCCTCCAGGTGGCATATTATGGGAGACAGAAAGCTTCGGTTCCTACAAACACAGGTCCTTTCTAAGCTAATCGTGGAAAAATCCTTTAATGATATTATAGCTACAAGAGAAACAAAGGCTGCAGATATTTTGAGATGTCAGATTTCAAGGCAGTAATAAATTCAACGTATTTAGCTCCTCCACATTGTACAAGTAGTCTTCATCTCACAACATTTTTAGTGACCATTCACAGTTGCAACAGCACTGAAAAAAGTAACTTATGACTGTTTCTCACACTTAAAATCAGCAGCATCTCCATGGTTGGGGGATCAAAATTTAAACACTGGCAACTGATTCAAATTTATGATGGTTGCAGTCTTCCAGGGTCATAGGATCACCTTCTTACAAGCAAATTTAATGGGGAAGCCAGATTCATTGAAAAATTCACTTAACAATTATGGCAAGGAAAATCATAAAATGGAGCAAACACGACTCAACTGTTTTGCTTAGTAATGGAAGTTTGGGGTCAATTGTGGTCATAAAGACGAGGACTACCCACATTTCAAAAAATATTTTAAAAACTTAAGACAAAAATTGAACTGCTACAATGAGGCTGATTTCTAAAGTTACAACTGTGTCCATCAAATTCGTGCCACATTTATTCATTTATTTAATCACATTTAGAAAGCCATCTATCTCCATAGGCAGTACAGGACATTAGAAACTGCCAGAACCATAAGAAGAAATGAACAACGCACAACCAGAAGAACAAACATAAAACCCATGGCTTGGAGACAAAACCAATTTTCAAAGACTTTTTAAAATAGGATTGCAGAGAAACATACAGAGGGGTATTGTTCTGGGGAAATGGGCACTGTCAATCCCGAAATAAAATAATTCCACAGACATATACTGTATAATAAAGTAAGTTCAAACATTGTACTGACTTACAATAGGGTTGGGTTGGATTTCATGAAGCCAGTCAATGTTTATTCAATAAACCATAAGCTAACACAATATTGTATGATGCCAGCTATGATCTTTTCAGAGATACCCAATTGTTCAGGAAGAAACAGAGGAAGCTCATTTGAACATATCTCCATGTTCTTGCAACATAATCACCATCTAAAAATTGTGGTCAAAGCCAGTTACAAAATTCCAATTAACCAGAAAGTAAACTATTCCTTTTTTTCAGTCAGCCAGAAGTCAGCTTATCTCTTCTTTCTGTCTGTGTTGATGGCGCACTTCCAAATAAAGTCATGAGTTACAGTATTGCTATTCACAATTTTATTTTCTAAGTACAATAAATAAATTGATGCTGGCAGTTGCGTTGCCAGGATGGCAGTATCCCATTTATTGCTGCTATTTGAACAAAAGAATATTGAGTTTAAGAGGGCAGGTGGATGTATGTGTACAAAAAGAGGAACCTATGGTTACATTAGCTTGGAGAGGTCTTTTGATAATCACCCCAGATCTAAATTTCCCTCAAATATAATTTGGTTGGGGAAATTAATAACATTGCATTCCCTTTGAACAAAGCAATAAAAGGTTTAACTGGGCACTAACTAATTTCAATTTGGATGTATCTCTACTATCAGACTTAATGTAAAATATGAATAATGTATGTATCCAGCAAACGTATGCTCACCTCCTAATAAACCAGAAACAGTTTATGTATTCAGGTACAATGGAGGACAAAGTCTAAGATACCTAACTTCTTATTTGTTCCTCTTTTCATGGCTGTTTTTGCACCTGCTTGTTCTTCCTGACCTGGCAAAGGTGAAGGGTTACTACACCCAGTAGTATACGCAGCTCCACCTGTAGCAACAATTTAAACTATTTTTGAAGAGTTAAAGCTACATCTTCCTAACTGATTGTAAAACAATCCCTGTCAGTGTTATAGACATTATTTTTTCCACGGTCAAATTGTACTAACACCATTTACTAATATAACACCACTGTAGCTTTATAAAACAGAAGTACTCTATATATTTGACTTTTACCCTTTAAAACAATGGAGGATTTTTTTCAAACTTCCTTGAATTTTACATCTCTGTTTGGGCATTGCCGCAAGCTGACTCACTAATATGCCACTACTGTAGGCATCAGACTAGAAATTAAAGCCAAACATCTTGTAATGAAGATAATACTATTTTGAAGCCACTCAGTGCAACTAACAAACTAGGCTCATGGACTCACCAAAGAGCCCTGTGTTTGTTCAAGGAATGTCCATTTGCATAACATTGTAGATACAAGTCTACAATTCAAACATAATTAACTTTTCATTAGTATATAGCCAATGGTTGTCAGTATTGCAAACCTAAGAAAATAAAGCAGTTTCTACTAATCATTAACAAAGTTAGACAAAAATTCCCTAAACTATATTGGTCTATAAAACATTATTTGGCACTCAGGCATGAAAATATTTTAGCCCTTGATTAATACAATGGAATAAGAAATCCAGTACAGTATTACAAGCACCTCTACTTATGTACTTTTCTAGATAAGAACCGGGTGTTCAAGATTTTTTTGCTTCTCCTCAAGAACCATTTTCCACTTACAAACCCGAGCCTCCGAAACTGTAACTGGAAAAGGCAGGGAGAAGCCTCCGTAGGGCCTCTCTAGGAATCTCCTGGGAGGAAACAGGGCCGGAAAAGGCGTGGAGAAGCCTCCGTGGGGCCTCTCTAGAAATCTCCTGGGAGGAAACAGGGCCAGAAAAGGCGTGGAGAAGCCTCCGTGGGGCCTCTCTAGGAATCTCCTGAGAGGATACGGGGCCTCCACCCTCCCTGTGGTTTCCCCAATCACACACATTTATTTGCTGTTACATTGATTCCTATGGGGAAAATTGCTTCTTCTTACAAATTTTTCTACTTAAGAACCTGTTCACGGAACAAATTAAATTTGTAAGTAGAGTATATGTACACATACACACACGCACGCACCCAGTGGTATTAATAAAATAAATAAGCCTTCTCTAGGACTGCTTACTAATCTGATAAAGGACAGCTGATAAATATAAAATTGGGCGAGATAAAAACTGTGCATTAGAAACTTCATGCTGAAATCTTCATGCCGAAAATCACTGAAATCTCACTCAGGTGTGTGCCATCATATGATATTTGGCTTCCAGCGTATGTGCAGAAGCCGAATCTCACGCCAATGCACGTACCCGCCTACCAGCCAGCTGGTATCTTGGACTGTCGGTGTACCTAGGCGCACCCACAACAGCTCACGCGGATGCATTCTGGATCACGTTTCAGGGGAGGCCCCATGTAGAGTGCATTGCAATAGTCTAACCCTGAGGTGATAAAGGCATGAACTAGTTTTGGGCCTACCTGGATCGGGAGTCACTGCTCACAGTCACTCATGCCCTCATCACCTCGAGGTTCGACTACTGTAACGCTCTCTACATGGGGCTACCTTTGAAAAGTGTTCGGAAACTTCAGATCGTGCAGAATGCAGCTGCAAGAGCAATCATGGGCTTTCCTAGATATGCCCATGTCACACCAACACTCCATAGTCTGCATTGGTTGCCAATCAGTTTCCGGTCACAATTCAAAGTGTTGGTTATGACCTATAAAGCCCTTCATGGCATTGGACCATGTTTCTAGGACTGCCTTCTACTGCACAAATCCCAGCGACTGGTTAGGTCCCACAGAGTGGGCCTTCTCCAGGTCCCATCGGCAAAACAATGTCGTCTGGCGGGACCCAGGGAAAGAGCCTTCTCTGTGGCGGCCCTGACCCTCTGGAATCAACTCCCCCCAGAGATTAGGATTGCCCCCATCCTCCTCGCCTTTCTCAAACTCCTTAAAACCCACCTCTGCTGTCAGGCATGGGGAAATTGATTCCCTTGGGCCATTCCCACTTCATGTATGGTTTTTGTCTGGGATGACTGTTTTTATATTAAGGGTTTTAAATTGCTTTTTAACTATTGGATTTGTACTGTGTTTTTTGTTGTGAACCACTCCGAGTCTCCGGAGAGGGGCGGCATACAAATCTAATAAATAAATAAATGACCGTGAGAAGAGCCTCCTGGTCCAGGTAGGGTCACAACTGGTGCACCAGGCAGACCTGTGCAAAGGTCCCCCTAGCTACAGCTGAAAGATGTTGATCCAATCTCAGCTGAGAATCTAAGAGGACACCCAAATTGCCAGCCCATTCTGAGGGAGAGAGTTGAACTTCTAATCATTTTATTCTTTGTTCTATGTTCTATATATTTATGAAATTTATATAGCCACCCAATTCATGGGATAAGGAAAACCCCAATTATTTTGAAAACCTCTGATATTTAGAACGAAGCAAATGCTGGCATACAGGCAGCATCTCACCAGATCAAATGCACATTCCATTTGCCCCATCAAATGTAAATTCAATTTCCCAAGACAAGGATCCTGATCTATCACTTAGTTGAGGAACCAAAGCTTTTCTACACGTCTATGGAGATTCTGTCATCCAGATCATGGTTGTCCCAAAGGTGGTGTTGCAAGAGGCAACTGAACTTTGTTTTTTCTTTGAAGACGTTTTGCTTCTCATCCAAAAAGCTTCTTCAGCTTCTTCTTTATTTATTAAAGGCAGTCTCTCTGTCTCTTCCTCCCTCCATCCCCCCACTCCAGGGTTAGGTTCTAACTTACCTCATTGCTGGTCTTCTTCCTCCCATGCCACCATGGCCTCCCACACTGCATGCAGGTGCAATGCCGAAAATTAGCTTAAAAATCCCCCCCAAAAGAGCAGAAAAACAAGATGATGGTGCATGCACAGTGCCAGGAACATGGCTTCTGTGCATGTGCAGAAGAAAAAAATTAGCAAAAAAAAAATTTTTTTTCAAAAAAAAATTCACTCAAAAAGATGACAGCATCCACAGACCAGCACCAACAGAACCGTCTTTGTGATGTCACAAGCAATTTGCTACTAGTTCTATAGAACCGGTGCAAACCAGGAGGAATACGCCTCTGCCCCATTCCAACCACTCTCACACACACATATATATACAAACTGCAAGTCTCCTTGTGCTGCCTCATCATGACAGTGGTTGGGGTGTGCTCCTGGGAGGAATGAGCAAAGAATGTTGAAGGTTGTATGACTAGAGTAGTGGTTCCCAACCCTTTTTGGCCATGCACTCAAGCATCTCTAAAATCCTGATGCCCCCCACCCCATGACATAATTCTTACTATTCAAAAAGTGAACTCTACACATGCAGAAGAAGCCTAAAAGGCCATTAACTTGGTTTAAACAAGGTTCCAGTTGCCCTCATTAAAAATCAAATTGCCCCCACATTGGGACCCAGAGGTCTAGAGCAGCGTTTCCCAACTGGTGTGCCGCGGCACACTAGTGTGCCGCGAGACACCGTCAGGTGTGCCGTGACGAGAGGCGGCGGAGGAGAGTGGGCGGATCGGGCAGGCAATGGGGCAGGGCGGAGAAGCCAGGGGCGCGTTTGGCCGGAGGCACCTACTGCCGCACCTCCCTGCCCCTGCCTCCCCACGGTGCCTCCGGCCAAATGCGCCCCTGGCTTCTCCGCCCTGCCCCATTGCCCGCCCGATCCGCCCACTCTCCTCCGCCGCCGCCTCCTGCCTTGGGGCGAGCAATCCGGGAGTCCGGGACTGTGTGGCTTTGCGCCATGAAGAGAAAACGGCCGACTTTTCCCTGCTGCCGTTTTCTCTTCATGGCGCAAAGCCACACAGTCCTGGACTCCCGGATCGCTCGCTTCTCCGGTCAGCAAAGCCATCTGCCCAGGAAAGCGCCGCGCTGGCCGGAGAAGCGAGCGATCCGGGAGTCCGGGACTGTGTGGCTTTCGGCCGGGCTAACGGGAGGCGGCGCGAGGCCGGGCGCTGGGAACGTCTGGGAGGGCGAGGAGGCTGATGGCTGCTGCGCACTCCACTCTCTCTCCGGCTCTCTCTCGCTCTTTCTTTTTCTCTCTGTTGCTGGCGTGGTGAACGAGAGAGAAAGAGAGAGAGAGAAAAAGGAGGGGAGAGAGAATGAGAGAAAGAAAGCAAGAGAAAGAGAGGGAAAGAAAGCAAGAGAGAGAGAGAAAGAAAGGGGGGAAGGAGGGAGAGGGAAAGACATAGAGGGAGGGAAGGAGGGAGAGAGAAAGAGAGCAAAAAAGAGGGGAAGAAAGAAAGAGGGATGGAGAGAAAGAAGGGAAGGAAGGAAGAGAGAGAAAGAGGGAGGGAGAAATAGAGTGAAATGGAGGAAGAGATATTTTTTTTGTCCAAACTTTTCTTTAGCCCCCCCGCCCCCCCTTCAGTGTTCCCCAGAATTTTGAAAACATGAATAATGTGCCGCGGCTCAAAAAAGGTTGAGAAACACTGGTCTAGAGTATATTTTCCCAGCAAGGTCACCTGAGACATTAATACCACCTTAAACAAGCAGGCACTTATATTAACTAGCAGTGTCATAGGAAAATGCAGGAGACAGACAAGCATTTTAGTAATCCTGCAAAACCATCAATTCCTACTGTGCAGGAAAAGGCAACGGTAAACCACTCCTGTGTTTTTAACCAAGAAAACATGACTAGAAAATAGAAAATGGTGGGACGATATCTTGCAAGATGATGGGTCCCTCAGGTCGGAAGAGCTGAGGATCGATCAGAATACAAATGATGTTTACAAAGTGGTTAGATTAAAACTATCAGGATGTCTAGTTGTTAATGTTGCCGTACAGGAAAAGAAAATCTGAAGCTGTAAAGGCGATAGGAACATGAAATGCAAGACGCATCAACAACAGGGAAGCTCAACGCAGATGAAATGAAACGACTGCAAATTGACATCTTCAGCATCAGCAAATTGGATCAGATTGAGACGGTGCAATTTCAGTCAGAAGATCACACTGTTTAATACTCAGGACATGAAAATCCAAGAAGGGTGAGCATTGCTCTCGTGATTAGGAAGGTTACAGCAAGGACAGTGCTTGGCTACAATGCAATGAGTGAGCAAGCGATATCATTAAACTTCATGGACAGCCCCTTTAATATGACGATCATTCACCTTTGTGCTCCAACCACTGATGTGGAAAAAGAACAGGTTGGTGAGTTTTATTATTGCGATTAATTTGAAATTGAGGGAACAATGCGAGCAAAAGGTGCTGCTTGTGATAGGAATCAGGGATGCCGAAGTTGGAGAAATGAAAGAGGAAAATATACTTGGAGGGCTTAGGAATCCAAAGAGAACCAGGAGACCAGCTTATCCAACGGGTTTCTTCATGGCTAACACCTTTCAGCAGCCAAAATAATCCCTTTATAGAGGGACAGCACCAGAAGGAATACAGATAGGATTACAATTGAGCCCAGCATGTACGGTGCTGAAGGAGACAGTTGTTAAGTGAACTTTGCCCCATTTTACGACCTTTCTGGCCACAGTTGTTAAGTGAATGACTGCAGTTGTTAAGTTAATGGCATGGTTGTTAAGTGAATTTGGCTTCACCATTGACTTTGCTTGTCAGAAGGTCACAAAAGAGGATCACATGATCCCACGACAATGAAATCATCATAAATAGGAGTCAGTTACCAAGATCATGACTATGACGCTACTGCAATGGTCATCAGTATGAAAAACAATCATAAGACACTTTTTTTCAATGCCATTGTAATTTGATTTCTACATAAAGGTGGGTCTCAACTTCCAACAGTTCCTTTAGTGACCGTTTGAATGGTCTGTTGGAAACTGAGGCCCACCTCTATGTAGAAATCAAATTGATTATATTATTATTATTATTTATTAGATTTGTATGCCACCCCTCTCCATAGACTTGGGGTGGCTCACAGCAATAATAAAAATAATGTACAATAACAAATCTAATATTTAAAAATATCTAAAAAACCCTTATTTAAAAACAAGACATACACACAGACATACCATGCATAAACTATATAGGCCTGGGAGAGATATCTCAATTCCCCCATGCCTGACGGCAGAGGTGGGTTTTAAGGAGTTTACGAAAGGCAAGGAGGGTGGGGGCAATCCTAATCTCTGAGGGGAGCTGGTTCCAGAGGGTCGGGGCCACCACAGAGAAGGCTCTTCCCCTGGGTCCCACCAGACGACATTTTTTAGTCAACCGGTCCTGGAGAAGGCCAACTCTGTGGGACCTAACTGGTCGCTGGGATTTGTGCGGCATAAGGCGGTCCCAGAGATACTGTATTCTGGTCCGATGCCATGAAGGGCTATATTACTGGTAAAAGGAGGTGGAGAAATTCACAGGCACAATATGGTAAAAGAGCTGGTGCCAGATTGGAATGGAGTGGCACAAGGCTGTATTCTCTCCTTTTGTTTTTCCCAACCTGTATTGCTGTATTGTAAAAATATCTTAAGGGAAGTTTAATTGGAAGAAGATGTGTGTGGTTTTAAAACTGGAGGAAGAAACACCAATGACCTTCACTATGCTACTGGTGCTACTGTGATAACAAATAATGCAAAGCAACTGTAAGCCCTAGTAGTAAATTTTAAGGAGCATAATAAAAATATGGGACTAAAATTAAATAAAAAGAATACCAAAACTAATGGCAATAGGTAGAACAACCAGCTTTAGAAACAACACTGACGATATAGAAGAAATGGATCATGTCTGCCTTTTAGGACCAATCATCAACACTAGTGAAGGAAGAAACAATCAAGAAATATGTGGCAGACCTGCCGTTGGTAGATCAGCCAAGAAGCCCTTGGAAAAGATATTGAAATGTGGTGCCTACAAAGATCAGAATCATGCAAGGCACGATATTTCCTGTGGTACTGAATGGAAGCAAAGGTTAAAGACTTTTCAACTTTGGAATTGGAGAAAACTCCTGAAAATATTGTGGACGGTGAAAAAACAAATGAATGGAACATCAAACAAAGCAATCCAGAGTTCTCACTTGAGGAACAAATGATCAGGCTCAAATTAGTCTACTTCAGACTATTTTTGCTAAGAACTAGCTCTCTGGAGAAGATGACTGGAGAGATAGTCAGTATTGCAGATAACCCGCCATGTACCGTGAAGAAATCATTAGGTGATAATGAACATCTCAAATTGCATCCAGAAGTTTAATGGAAATAAATGCAGCTGGCAAAAATGGTATTTGTTTGAAAGTTTTCTCCCCTTCCTGAAAAACAGTAATATGACATTCTAAACAAATTACGACAACTGTTGTCCACTGCTGGTGTTATATAGACATACCAAAGTGTGCCCAATTACAACAAGCTCCATTGCATTGTAGACCAGTTACAGATTCTGAATGGTCTTCAAGGGCAGCTCCATGAAGAACATATTGCAACATCCAGGAGAAAGTGACTAGGGCATATATAGACAGGGTCAGAAGTAGGCTCTCCCAATCTAGAAACTGCAAGAGGCACATGAGCTGTGCAAAGGCTTTCCAGTTGCCACTTGCTCCTCAAGCAAAAGCTAAAAGGTTCGGGAGAACTCCAGATTGCATACAAGTTATGAGTTGGGAAATGCAACCCCTGCCCTAAAGCCAATGGTAGATAATTCTGGGATCAGAGGGGCCACAAACCCATAGACACCTGGTCTTGCTAAGGTTGATCCTGTTCTTCTCTGTCCAGACCTCTTCATCCTCCAGACACGGGGACAGGACTTTGACAACATCACCTGCTCAGCTCAAAAGAAACCTCTACTCAGTTTGAAAAAGTCACTGATAAGCTTCTAAAACAAACAAATGCAACTCTTTCACTTTGTATTTGACATTTATTCCAGTTCTCCTGGCACTACTTTTTTTAAAAAATAAAATAAAACAAACCTCCTTCTCAGCCGCTCAAATATATCCAAGAATATTTTTTAATATATTGTAAGTCATAGCAATTCACATTATTGGAGTTGAACAGTGCTCCAGCTATTATTATATTAATACTCCTGGTTAGGTTTGAGGCAGAGAAGCTAATAGTACTATGAATGCCTCTCAATTCTCTGATGAATTCCACTGTTCTCCTCTAAAATGAAGCCAAGAGAAATAAAAGTGTATATATAAAAAGATACAGTAAAAGGAAGCAAAACACCATGCTTATTATTTATTTATTTTTATAGCATACAAAAGTATTCATGTTCTTTTCATGAAAAAGACTGAGCAGACATTTAATTTTATCTAATTCCCAGTAATTTCTTTGTCATGCTTCATATAATTTGTACTTAAATACATGTCATTAATCACATAATCACTTTGTTCTCCTGTTTGATCTGCAAAATAAGCTGTCAAGATGTGGGTTAAACTATGCAGTGCAAGGCCAAAAGGGTTGCTTAAGAAAATTTAGCTTCCAGAATATCAAAATTCTTCAGAGCAAGCAGACATAAATGTCACTGTTTTACACAGGATAAAAGGCTGCTAGGGGTTTACCAAGTTATATAGTATAATGCAAAACATAAATGCTTAATTAGAGGGGGGGGATGGTAAAAGCTGCCCTGAGTCTTCGGAGAAATAGAAATAATAAAATAAATAAATAAATAATAAAATAATAAAATAAATAAAATAATCAAAAAAGCAATTATATAAATAAGAAAATGGGATCTCCTCTGCCTCAACCATAGGTTCAACAAAAAATGGGTCTGCAGGATCGGCCAACCCTGACGCCATTTCAGAAAGAGCGGGTTGTATTTTTTGCTTGGATTAGGAAAGATTTGAAAAGTTGATGTCAAATAACCCCATTATAGGGTGCTGATCAGGAATGAGGGCTTCATCCTCAGATAAATCAAATTCTCTGAGCTCTTCCACTTCTGATAAGGACTCTCGACCTGAAGAGGCCTGGTACTGGTCCTGTTCACCGGGCAGACCATCTTCTCTTAGGGAGGATTGCTCCTGGTGGTGCTCAGGGCCTTTGGGGTGTGAAGACCCTGAGGAAGCCCTTTGTGTAATCCCACTGTGATTTTTTGTTTGATGGTCTAGGAGATCAAGACCCCCATGTTGGCTGGAATTAAAGGCTCAAGCCGCTCACTGGAGTGAAGGCCTGCAGCGGTAGGCATGAATGTTGCCTCAGCCACAGAGGACTGTTGAGGTGGGAATTGATCCCATGAGGGCACTGGATCCCTAGGGATTGGCACAGAGCCTAATAGCTGCTCACTGTTGTCATATAAAGGCAACGGTTCTCTCTGGTCATCTGGAAACCAATCGATCCAGGGTTCTCAGCTCCTTCCCCTTGAGGGAGAATAGGAGAAAGGGAACAAGATGGAAAATCTAGTTGCTGGCTACTGGATTTAGTCGCTGAAGCCTTCTGGGTCCTTGCAATGACCTTCTCAATGGCTCTGTGACACTGCTTATCTTGCTTATCTACCTTTTTGGATCATTAGTGGAGTCTGCTGGAGCCTTTTGTTTACTTGCTTTGGTCCTAGAATGGCCTACCTTGCTGCCACTGCTGGAAATAGAATGGACTGGGCATACTTCCCTGCTAGCTGCTGCTACTGAAATAGTGTTCACCATTTTGAATCAAGCCACGAGGTCTACCTAAAAAACCTCTGCCTCACTGGGGGAATGAGGATGAAGAAGAGAGTAGCCCTCCAGTATGGGAATGAAGGCTATTAAGGTCTTCATTTTGGAAGAAACTGCTTGGCTATAAGCTTGGCTAGATAAGCAGGGCAGAAGTTCTCCCTCGAGGAAAAAAACAAAATGGCGACTCAGCTCTAACGAGTCAATATGGCATCCTGCACTTCACTGTTCATTTGGTGTGTTTGGCTGCAGAGTTAAGTTCGTGGGCCATTTACCTGAAGCAGAATACAAGCAGGAGCTAGACAGGCTTCCGGAGCCTCGGGAGCTGGATCCGGTTCTGATCTGTGGCATGGTCCAGCGTGCTGTTCACCCACTCTGAATAAACTGCTCCCAAGTGCTGTGGAGCTAAGCTCGTGCGCACTAAAGTGCTTGAGCTGCCAGCCAACAGCTCCATCAGATAACTGGCTGGGGCAATGTCCAAGGGTCAGCGGTTCAGAAAATACACTCGTGAGCGCTGCCCTGTTAGGACTGTCAGTTGATAGCCTAACCGCCACTAGCATGGACCTTGGCGGAATCAGGCAAGCCCTTCACTCTGGCAAGGATCGCAATAAAGTAATCAATCCAAAAGACTGCAGCTTCTGACTCTTTGTTTGTAAAGAATGGGAAAATATACAGGAGGAGCTTTGAAGAAACATATCTAGTCCAAGATAAGACTGAGTCTAAAAAGTGGAAGTCACAGTAGGACTTTTGCAGACTCAGTCTTATTGGATAATAAATGAAGTTAACACATTCATGGATGCTTTCTCCACTGAGATGGAGAAGAAGCATTTTGCAGCCCAGTAGTAGTCCTTCAGCACAGAGGGCCAACTTCAATTTCAACTTGCATTTAGGTAGCTATCCCATTCTGACACCAGCCAGACATGCTCAACTGCCCTTTGCACAGTCTCAGCCCTTTTACTACCTCCATTTTCCAAATAGAGGTAGAATGGAAAACAACCCTGTCTTAATCAGTCAAATAACAGTGGTCTCTTTGGACAAAAGTTCATAAAATAAGCAAGGAAATTATGTAACCACCCCACAGATTTGATTTAAACCTCTCCAGGGACAGATGTAATTTTCATCACTTAAATTGCCATTAGGTAAATTTTATTTAACTACACTTTTGGAGAAAACACACATGTCCACCTTTCTCAGAATTATAATTCCCTTTCTTTAAAACTATGATCATTTTAAAGATTAAATTTCATTTAAAACCTGAGAGGAATGATTTGACCATATTCTGTAATGCCAAAGCAGATATTTACTTCTCAAGTTATTATGAGAAAAATCATGGATAAACAAACCATATTATTGAGATTAAAGATGCAAGAAGTCTAAGAAGAAGGGTGGCATTAAAATATCAAATCAAATAAAAATTAAAAATAAATAAGAACAGTTTCAACAGCTGTGACGAAAAGAAGAGTTGGTGAATGGATCAGTTCCTTGAAACTCCTCTCTGGGTCAAGGAGAGGGCTAGGATTATCCACAGCTTCAATAACTCTGAATTATTTAACACCTACTTCTAAATTTCTCACAATGTTTACAGAATTTTTAGAGAGCATGAAAACTGTACTTAAATTCCATTTCTAAAAATATCTTTAAATCATTTTTTTCTCTGTCCTGAGTAGCAAAGTACAGCAACAAAGTTCTATTTTCTCTAGGAAAAACTGATTGATTACTCTTCTACCCAAGGCATTTTTACATTTACAAATTACAAAGATGCTGCCATAGGAACCAGCAATGTGCACCATGTCTTCCACATGTATTGGACTACAATTCCCACAATACACTGTCTGGGCCTTGGGACATTTTAGAAAATGCTAGTGTATCCATTCTGGTCTTCAAATACTATGGACATTCTTTTTATAGCTCTTACATTTTACACAATTTCTCTTTCAGTCCTTATTCTTCAATCTCTATGATAGCAAATGATAACTTACCTCACTGCTGTAAAGGTTAGAGAAATAATATAACTGAAATGCTTTGGACACTGTAAGTGCTGGGTAAATGTTTGATATGCTTGGTTTTATAAGTTGACTATCTCTTGCTTGTTGCTATTTCAAGTAATATCACCTCACACTGACCTCATCTTACCATTTCATGCTTACTTCGCTACAGCTGCAAGTCTATGTATGGTTCCAAGAAGGAAACCTTCTGGACAGTTTGACAAGGAAAAAACTTGTCAGTAACTATTACATTATAACAGCGCTGTAATGAAAACCAGTAGTTTTTCAGCTACAAGCAAAGTTGGGCTGAGAAGGATAGGATGGCTGGATTTTTCATGGACAATCTTCCACTCATTCAATTTAATTTCTCTGTTTAACAGGCCACATTTATTTATTTTATTTATTTATTTGATTTTTCTGCCGCCCTTCTCCTTAGACTCAGGGCAGCTTACAACATGTTAGCGATAGCACTTTTTAACAGAGCCAGTATATCTTCCCTCTCCCGCTCTCATTAACAGTCAGTGCAAAATAATCACCACTGAATTTCTTTTGACTTGCACCCCTTAAATGGCTGGTGTGATTTCAATAAATAGGATTTTCATTTGAAAATATTTACTTTTGCTTGGAAATCTCTCCGAGCTGCCTAAATATGGCAAGAAATCGCACAGTTTATGGGGAAAATCACACTGAAGAATCTGGATCCTTGATGCTGTTTTATAAATAGAAGAATTTTTTACATTCACAGCATGGCTCAGTTTTCTGGAGATCCTCTAACAATACAGGAAGATTATTCCTAAATAAGCCACTCTTCCCTACTTGCAAAGGAAATATCCTATTAGCAGAGTTTTGCTTATAATTTAGGTTCCAAGCTAAGATATCAGTAACATTCATTCTAACTAAATACACAAATCATCTATAATGACTTTATTCCCTTCCCCAGTGCACATTAGTTAAATATATGCAATAAAGAATGCATGACATAAATCAACCAACATTTTAAAATATATGTGCTCACCTTCCCAAATTTGCCAGTGGTATCAATAAAATAATTCATGCAAAAGTAAGTTATAAAATAAAGCATTTAAAAGTTGCACATAAGTGTAAGATTGACAGTATCTTTATATTTCAGTTTTAAATCACTGAAAGGGGGCAATCAATTGCCAAAGCAATTTATTCAATCAACAGTTGTATAATTAAATTATTTCCTTAACCTGGTTATTCAAGTTCAGAATACTAGTACCAAAGCTTTTAGCACCGTTGTTCTACTTAATGGCCCTCCAGATACTGTATCTTGAAGTCCAAAGCAGGGGATTTAAAGCCCAACCTTTAAAAAAAGGGGGAAAAACCTCCACCAGATTGTCAAAAACTGTTCCAGAAAGAGGACTGTGTTGCTGGGGCTGGGGGAATAGAAAATCTTGAGACAAGGGACACTATGAAATGCAAAATTAGAGCATTTGTTGTCAATGTCTTCACCAGAATACAGCCTCAAATTGAACACAGCTGTTGACCAAATTGGCCTTAAGACTTCTGCAAATTCTCCAACACATCTGACAGTCTCAGAAAAAAAAAACCCCAGCTTTAATTCAAATAAGTTAATGCCAAACTATTAGGAGCAGCCAAAGGAGCAAGTATAAAGACAATAAGTTCCTATGGCAGCTTGGCTTACACACTGGATGTTTGCTTATATTTCACCAACAGCTTCCTGAAGCACAAACTCCAATGGAAATGTTTCCTGCGTTTAAGATCAGATGCCTCCAGAGTATAAAGGCCATGTTTACAAATTTAATATTTACAATCCAAATGTTCAAAGTGGCTCAAGTGCATGACAATAGAGAAATGTATAAACGTGCCCAACTGCGTGCTTTCATTAGAAAGTTTGTGTGGAAAAACCTCCCTCTTGGAAATCATTTTGCTCATTTGATTTATTAAATTTATATCCTACATTTCAAAGTGCTCAAGAGGCATACTTGCATGCACGTATCATTTTTTTCTTACCACAATAACAACTAAGAAAGTGTAACTAGCTCAAAGAAAAACAGTGAGTCTTTATGGTGGATCAAAACTTGAATCTTCCTGCTCCTAATTCAATAGGTGAACTACTGCAGAACATTAGCTCTCTAATGGATCAGAACAAGATGTAAAACCTAACACTTGTACAGCACTTGAAATGAATTCATACCAATTCTGACAAACCGCTCCAAAGAGAATGTATAGTAGACCTCAACTTATGACCACAATTAAGCCCAACATTTCTGTTGCTAAGCAAGACAATTGTTAAATGAATTTTGCCCCATTTTACATCCTTTCTTGCAGCAGTTGTTAAGTGAATCAAAGCAGTTAAGATAGTGATACATCGTTAAGTGAATCTGGCTTCCCCATTGACTTCACCCCATTGCCAGAAGGTTGCAAAAAGTGATCACATGACCTAGGGATCTGCTGCAACCATCTTAAATATGAACCAGTTGCATCTGAATTTTGATCAACTGACCATGGGGCTGATGCAATGGTCGTAAATGTGAAAAATGGTCATAAGTCACTTTTTTCAACACTGCTGGAACTTTGAATGGTCACTAAATGAATTTTGATTACATGACCCTAGAGATGCTGCAATTATCCTAAGTGTGAAAAACTTATATGTGACTCATAAGCCACCTTTTCAGCACTTTTGTAACTTTGAACAGTCACTAAATGAATGTTTTAAGTCGAGGACTACCCCTATCCCCTTCTCAGAGATGATAATATGACAAGGAGGTTACTTAAGGCTGCAAAGGAACTATTTGAACTGGGAACATTCCAGTTCTAACCAAGTGGCACCACATTTCTCTAACGTCTGAACATTTAATACAAGGAAAGCCATCTCCTTTGTTAGTATGTCAAGATTCAACAATACTGTATATTGCTAGCTATCAGCTGTAGGTGACTGTAATTTAATGCTCTTTTCCTTTTCAGTATCTCTTTAAAATCAGAGTTCAAATCTCCTGGCTCAAATTTCAAAACCATTAAATATAGGTTTTGTGGTGTGGCAGTTATGACCCTAGCAAGGGTTCATGCCAACAATGTTTATCTAGGCGATAATCAGGTCAGACAATCACAGGGCATGGGCTTAAAAAGAAAAACCTTGTAGGTGTCACGTAGCAATTTTCAGCTGCTACCATCAGTTGCTCTCTGACAGGATGGAATTATCAGACTAAATGCTGCTTCATTCATCTAATACAAATGGTTTCCATGGTAAAACACTCACTTATACAATCAACATTCAATAACAATATTAAACTATAAACAGGAAGAATATTGCTTAGAGATATTAATAGTACATTAATGCTCCATATAGCCATCTCAGGGAAAGGATACCCATGATAAAATTACAGGCATCAGGAAAGAGGCCAAGGCATATATTTCAAATTTCTAGCTTCGATCCATAAAATCTCCAGGCAAGAGAAAATGAAGTAAGTCTTCTCTCCAAGTCCTTTGAGGGTTACTGAAGTCTGGCCTAGATCATACCAGGGTAGATGAATTTATAGTCTGATATGTGGCAACACAGCTCTTATATTCATATTCAAATCATATGCTTCACACCTTTCTTGAATACATTAAAT
This sequence comes from Erythrolamprus reginae, assembly GCF_031021105.1. Classification (NCBI taxonomy): domain Eukaryota; kingdom Metazoa; phylum Chordata; class Lepidosauria; order Squamata; family Dipsadidae; genus Erythrolamprus; species Erythrolamprus reginae. The sequence goes on along the minus strand of NC_091951.1, from coordinate 167,836,907 downwards.
GATTTGTATTACTGTTAATAATGCAGTTTATGTATTATTATTATTATTATTATTATTATTATTATTATTATTATTATTATTATTATTATTATTTAGACTTGTATGCCGCCCCTCTCCATCCCAAGTTTTAAAAGTCTTCACTGCAAGCAATGAATACTGCTTTGAAAGTTTGTTTTCTCTTACGCTATGCCACAAAATAAACAAACTATAAATCAATGATCAAAGTCCAGATGAATATAAAACTGATTAATAATGGAGGGAAAAGGTAGAAGGGAGTATTAAAGGAAGCCCAACAGAGAATGAAACCACTTTTCAAAACACCCACACAGAGACAAGCAACTCCCAACAAGAGAAATGTTCTCTACCAAAATAAACCACAAAGATTCTTTTCATGAAAAATTAAAGAGTTCTCTATATGCAGATTACATGACATTTAATTTTAGGAAACTCTGCTGAAATGAAACTCTTTTGTGCATGATTCACAGTTTATGAGATAAATGATTAAACAATACACATCCTTTTAGATAATTTAATATCCTCCTTTTAACATGCCTAATTCCTTCATGAGATATGGTTCACACATTACCTAGATTTAATTATTAAAACAGAAATAGAAACCATTATCTTACCTTGGCATTGAAATCCTTGTTTTCCAAACCCCCTGCAAGGAGAAAGAAAAAAAGAAAAAACTTAGAAATACATTTTGATATTAAATTAATAAGGATCTACAATATGTTTAAACGTATTGTCAGAGCAAAATTAAATTTCAATTAAAAACAGGGTATTTTTTTTCAAATTCCTATATTCAGTTTTGAAGATAATCTATCAAGTATTGTATAATGATATAATATATCAATGTAGTGTGGAAACATTGTGATGTGGTACACTTAATTTGAGAAATAATGCAAATTTGATATTGTATGTACTAGGAGCTTAACAATTACTCTACTAACATTTATTAACATTATCTCTATTAAAATTTTGCCACAGGAAAAAAATATTTAAAAATGAACTATGGTTTATTCAAATGAAATCCATGTTTCCTTGGAAGGCACTTCTTGATTTAAAAACAAAACAAAACACACCAAGTACATTATTTTGACAATGTAATGATTCATATCACTCTCTTAGGATTCCTCTTGATGGTATGATAATTAATGATTAAACTATCTTTGCAACTTTTAAAGTCCAAAAGTACAGCACTGTCATATTTGGCTATTGAATGATGATGTGTCTCATTCAGGCTCTGATAACCTGGCATTCTGTAGATAAATTAGACTCCAATTCCCCTAGAATCTGATCCCTGTTCAGAATTAGAGGGGCTATAGGTCAATACGATATGGAAGACAGTGGACAACTTTTCTATAGAAGTTGAATATGAGATCCACAAGCCAAGATATTCAATTATCGGGAGTTTTCCTATAGTCTTATCCATCTTCCCTCCTCGTTCTTTTTCATCCCAGACCTTCTATCCTTTACATTGAAAAATACAAAAAACACTCTTGTAGACACTTACATTTGATCAGCAGTTGCCTTTGTAAGAATTCGCTGTATTACTAAAAGAATTATAATCTGAGATACACAAACACATACAGAAGCCACCAGTCATCTACGGCAGCAGTCCCCAAACTACGGCCCGGGGGCAAGATGCGGCCCGCTGAGGCAATTTATCCGGCCCGCGGCAGCCCACGAGATTTTATCAATAGATATAATAAGCTTCCGAATCTCCTGTCAACTCACAGCAGTCTGCTGCTGAGCGAGGAGGCGGTACAGAGGCAAGGGGCAGGGAGAATAGGAGGGAGAGAGAGAGAGAGGGAGAGAGAGAAAGAGGGAGAGATACAAAGAGGGAGAGAGAAAGAAAATGAGTGAGAGAGAGAAAGAGAGAGGGACAGAGAAAGAAAGAGAGAGAGAAAGAGGGAGAGATAGAGAGGAAGAGAGAAAGGGGGGATAGATGGAAAGAGTGAGAGAGAGAGAGAAAAGAGAAAAATGAGAAAATGAGGGAGAGAAAATGAGGGAGAGGAAAATGAAACAAATGAGAGAGAAGGAAGAAAAGAGAGAGGGAAGAGAGAAATGGAGAGGAGGGAGGGAGCGAGGGAAGGAAGGAGAAATGGAGGGAGTTTGTTGATTTAAGTTTAAATTTACTTGTTAATAAAGAAGTATAAATTACTTTATTACTTAATTATTTAATTACTTCTTTATTTTAAATATTGTATTTGTTCCCATTTTGTTTTTTACTTTAAATAAGGTATTGCAGTGTGCATAGGGATTTGTTCATAGGGTTTTCTTTATAGTCCGGCCCTCCAACAGTCTGAGGGACAGTGAACTGGCCCCCTGTGTACAAAGTTTGGGGACCCCTGATCTACGGGGTCATCATTTCAGAGATATTTCCTTACTAAAGAGAGTAGCTTCCCCACTTATTGTGTTTGGCAGGGAGCATCAGAAATCACTCCTCTTTGGCTGACCCACGGAACTCCCTGCCATTTTGCTGGGAAGTAGGGGAACAAAGGATGTCATGGACTATAAGGAAAATTGTGGCCCTCTCCTCATCCTGATAGGTCCTCTAGAGCCCCCTCCCCAGGGGGGGAAAGAGTGCATCCACCCACTACCAGTGAACCCCAGCTAGACCTACCTTTACTGGCAGGCATCTAAGCCCCTCCCTCACCCTTCCCTCACTGCCCACTGCCATTAAGAGATTTCACATTTTAGTCTCAGTTTCAAAGCAGCAACTCGCCTGTCAGATGGAGCCTTCATTCGATTGGATGCAAGGGTCAGAGGGAGGCGGGGAAAGGGAAAAATATGGCACTCCCATCTTCCCTTGGGACACCCAACCGATAGGTTTTCTGGGAAATGTAGTTGGAAGGTGTGATAATGCCTAAAACACTAGAAAGCAGCTACAATTCCATGAATTTCATTCTCACAGGAATCATGGATCCCAGCATTCTATATTTAACATTAATTAAAAGTAGCCATTTAAGTTACTTGGATTCAATAATTGCTGCTCTACACCTTCCAATTTCTTATTATTGCGTGCATGACATATGGTGACATATGTCATGACACGTCATATACTTCCATACTTCTGTAAAACACCCAAACTCTCATTGGTGCATGAGCAGTCTCATAAAATAACTAAAGCATTTGAATGTTGTCCTTAACCTGTCTCAAAAATAATACTACTTGATTGTTCAATAATAATCATTATAAATATCTGAGATGTATGTTTCATAATTACCTAAGAGTCACTCTATGCCCAAACCTATTCCTCTAGTAGAGAAACATTTTATCATCTGGAACTAAAATGTATTAAACTTAAAGCTTTTTATAACCCAGGCCATCAGATTCTGGGTTAATGAATTTCATTGGAGCATGCCAAATATATGGATATACTATATATCGACATGGTCAGAAAAGCGTCCTCTAGGAATACCCGAAAAACTTTCTCTTACTCCAAACTCAAAATTTGATTAATGAAGCATACATACAACAGAATACGGAATGACTGAGTTTGAAGGGACCTAGGGAGGTCTTCTGATCCATCCCCATGCTCAAGCATGAGGTCCTATACAATTGTTTGTTGCATTTATACGTCACTCACTCCAAAATGGACTCCGAGTGGCTAACAACAGTCATAAATACAACAATAGTAAAAAAAGCAATAAAAATCCAACAATAAAATCAACAATGCAGTAAAAACAGTAATATCATAAATACCTGCGGTCAATCTAATTCCAGTTCTGCTGGAAAAGATAGGTCTTAATGGCTTTCCGGAAGACTGGTAGGGAGGAGACAGTGCGGATCTCTGGGGGCAGCTGATTCCACAGGGCCGGAGCCAGCACAGAGAAGGCTCTTCCCCAAGGTCCCACCAACTGAGAAATTATGGACAAATGGCTATTCAATCCCTTCTTTAAAACATCTAGTGATGAAGCGCCCACAACTTCTGAAGGCAAATCATTCCACTGGTTAATTGTCCTCACTGTCAGGAAGTTTCTCCTTAATTCCAGATTGCTTCTCTCTTTGATTAGTTTCCAACCATTATTTGTGGTTGTATATGGTGGCCCACAGAAAAAACTGCCCTTTAACAATTCTGAGGTTCAATTCCTGGGGCTCTTTCTCTTGTTTTTTTAAGCCAACATTGGCTTTCTTTTTCTTTTTTTTAATCTGAGTTCTTTGGAGTTCATGGCTTGACTTCCACCTTCTATCTATGGCCTAAAAATCAGGTTTCCCTACTGAACTTTTCATGAAAATAAAGAGAGAAGTGATAACCAACTTGAACAACTCCAGATGGAAAAGGGCAACAGTCCCATTCACAATCTGTTCTAAAGGATTCCCCAACCTTCAAAAAAGAACAACTGGTATTAGATTGACTGCAAACATGCATGGTTTTTAAGATATTACTGTTTTACTGCATTGTTGATTTTATTGTTGGATTTTTAATGCTTATAAAAGATATAAGGACTAAGTATAGTGAAAGTTGTTGTGTTTATGATACCAAATTATTGGATGTGTATGAAAATGTTCTGAACTAACTGCTTATCAAGATCAAGGACCGTGGTCTCCAAACAGGCCTGCACTTTAATGAAAGAAGAGAAAGATTCTAACAACGAGTAATGTCACTAATTTCATCCTTGACTGAGAGAAAATATATACAACTGACAACTTCAACTGGCTTGGATAAGCAATGAAACTATAAGCACCCAAATGATGAAATACTGTTGGGAAAATGGCTCTGTAAGGCCTAAACAAGTTCTTTAACTACAGAAAAATTTCCTTGTGTGCCAAGATCTGATTTGTTTGGACCACGATATTTTCAAGAACATAATATGGATGTGCAAGTTGGACCATAAAGGTGTAGGACAAAGTGTGGGAGGGGAACCCACAAGCCTTTGAGTAAATATACCGCAGATATTAGGGATTGCCTGATAAATACTGAGAAAATCAAAGCTAAACCACAAAAAGCTTGAACGGCAAGACCAGACATCATGCTATGGACACCTCAGGCAAAGAGACCGAAATAAAACCTCATGCTCAGTCGGGTTGAAAGAAAATACGAAAGGGAAAGAGTGGCAGGGTGAAGGGTTGGTAAAATAACAGTGGCCCCTGCTGCCATCCTAGCAAGGATCAGCCATCAAGAAATGAGCACAGTTCAGGGCAACCATTCACTGGGTCACGTCGAGTTGACATTGACTTGACAGCAACTAACAACGTACGGGTCATGGGAGAGAGAGAAGGTCCCAGCGGAAGAGCAATGCTGCGTCCAAGTAAAATAGTTGCAATCCCACTGAGATATTTAACTTAGTTACATCCAGCTGCAAGGAAGAATTTTTCAGAGACCACAGAATGGTAAACAATTATGTTTCATATGTACAAGAGGCTTCTGTCGGCTTTATTTCTGTGAGCAAACTATATACGTATATATGTATATGTGTGTATATGTGTGCATACATAAATGTGTGTGTGTGTGTGTGTGTGTGTGCACAGTGTTCCCTCGCTTTTCGCGGGGGATGCGTTCCGAGACAGCCCGCGAAAGTTGAATTTCCACGAAATAGAGATGCGGAAGTGAATACACTATTTTTGGCTATGAACAGTATCACAAGCCTTCCCTTAACACTTTAAACCCCTAAATTGCAATTTCCCATTCCCTTAGCAACCATTCAGATCATTACTCACCATGTTTATTTATTAAAGTTTATTAAAAAAAATATTTATTAAAGGCAGACGAAAGTTTGGCGATGACATATGATGTCATCGGGTGGGAAAAACCGTGGTATAGGGAAAAAACCTGCAAAGTATTTTTAATTAATACTTTTGAAAAACCGTGGTACAGTATAGACTTTCCGCAAAGTTCGAACCCGCGAAAATCGAGGGAACACTGTATACCATTTGTGGCCAGCTTTTAAGTGCCTAATACACCTTAGCTAACTGATACGACCAATGTGGCAACTTTGTTTATTCCTTTCCCTAATAGTAGCAAACTGAATATAGACCTCACAGTTTATGGATTATAATTTTAGTAGAATTGACAATGCATAATTGATAGACTGGATTTTATCATGGATTTTTATCTGTTATTTATCATTTTATCCTACAACTTTTGATTGTGTATTCACTAAGTGTTTTTATTTGTTTTGGTCTATGACTGTAATAATAAATTTGAACCTTTGAAACCATAGGAGTTTAAATATAGATTATCAGTGTGTATTAATGTTACCTATCAGTAACTAGGACCACAAATTCTTTTTGGCCACTTCAAAAACAAAACAAAACAAAAGTCCTTACTTCTGCAAATGTTAGCAAGCTCTGAAGACACAAAATAATAATGCTACAAAACTATCTTTACTGATGTTGTTAAAAACAGCTATTAGTCCTTACCACAGGGTAGTACTTAAGCTTTTAATAATAAACATGATTTCTACCCACTGCCTCAAGGCAGCAGACTTAAACTTTAAAAAAATAATAATTTGTGCTTATTGATTACCATTTCTGTAATGTGCCTATTTTGAATACAAATAATTCAAATAAATAAAAAAATATTCATTGAATACATATTTAAAAATAAATGTAAAAATATTCAACATGTAAGAATTACCCAGAAAAAATAGCCAGCATAAAATTACAGATGCTTTTCCTTTAGTCCAATAACATTGTATTTGATAAATACTGGTAGTCCTCAACTTACAACCACGATTACCATATTTTTCAGAGTATAAGACACACCTAGATTTTAGAGGTGGAAAACAAGGAAAATTCTGAACCAAATGGTGTAGTAATATATTATTTAATAAAATGCCTGTGTAGCAGAATACTTTTTACAAACATGTACACTTTTTACAAACTTCAAACTTGACAGCTTTAAGACTAGTGGACTTCAGCAACCAAAATTCCTCCTCCAGCCATGCTAGCTCAGGAATGGGAGTTGAAATTCACAAGTCTTAAACTTGTCAAGTTTGGAGACCCTTGCACCCCTGACTCCTAGCCCAGGGGTCATCAAACCTGACAGTTTTAAGACTAGTGGACTTCAATTCCCAGAATTCCTCCTCTAGTCATGCTAGATGGGGTAATTAGAAGGCAAAACCAGATCCACTTTTGAAAAAAACAGACCATTTTTCACAAAAATTAGGTAGGCAAAGGATCTGGGAAGCCCGCAGGGAGCTCTTCGGTGCTATGGGATGGCAAAAATGCCCCCATTTTTTGTGGAAAACCATTTTTCCACAAAAATGGTTTTCGACCATTTTTCACACAAATAGAGGCATTTTTGCCTTCCTCCCAGTCCCCAGGAGATCTCTGCAGGCTCCCCAGACCCTTTGCCCAACCCTTTTTTTAAAAAAATCAGGCAAAAAATGAAACATTTTGAAAAACCAGGGACATTCAGCACCCAAGAGCTCTCTGCAGGCAGGGGACAGGGCTTTGGGGCAGCAAAAATGGCTACATTTTGTGTATAAGACGCACCAACATTTCCACCCTCTTTTTTGGGGGGAGGAGTGTACATCCTATGCTATGAAAAATACGATAAACCCAAAATTTCTGTTGCTAAGCAAAATAGTTGTCAAATGAAATTTGCCCCATTTTATGACCTTTCTTGCCACAGCTAAGTGATCCCAGGGACATTGCAACAGTCATAAATATGAATCAGTTGCCAAGTATCTGAATTTTGATCATGTGACCACAGGGATGCTACCTTTTCTACTTTAACTGTGAGAAACAGTCATATGTTTTTCCCCCATTTGTAATTTCAAATGGTCATCGATAACAAATGGTTGTAAGTTGAGGACAACCTAAACTACTGATTAACTGAAACATACTGTTTAATGATTGCTAGCATCCTTGATAAATTGTAGTAATTAAATGTCTTCTGAGATACAATCTTCTGTCTCTCTTTCTCTGTCTCCCCATTTAACCTATTTGTTCTAAGAAGAGAGGCAGAGCTAATATAAGTACTACTTTGAGCTTGTGAAGTAAAGGTGGAGTACAAATTTAGCAATATATAAATCAAGTTGTACAAGAAGAATTTCCTCATAATGTAACATCAAAGTACTGTAGTTCTTAAAATGCAATAATTATCCCTCTGAACTTGACCACACAATCAATGGATAATTTAACTTCTGCATAACCTTTTCCTTTCTTTTCTGTTCTCAGTTCTCAAATCACTGGTTATTTTTCTCCTTTGTGACTTTGTTTTTAATCCATGTATATAAAATAGGGACGGTTATCAATTTTTCCTATGTCTTTTGTTTCTTGCCACTGCCCATACAGGGTATTTTCAACAAGTATACAGAGGAGGAAAAAAATTACATAGCCAATAATAGAGCAACCTCTTCTCTCTTTGAAATGTGTTGTGTTCAGTGGTGTTACTCTTAGTAGTTCTTGTAGGAGTTCCCCCAAGGGACAGATTATACTTTAATTCAGGATGTTCAGACAAGCTGCAGGAGATATTTTGTATTCTGATTCTATTAGACAACAGAGTTACCAATCTCTGGGATACAAAGTTTTAACTGTGTACAATGTATAATATACTAGTTTTCCTTGAATGTATTGTACATATGAGAAAATCCAATCTGCTCCTTTATTTATCATCTTTAAAATATACATTTATTCCAATTCGTTCAGACCAAAGTACCTGGCTTTGAAGAGAACAACAAAGCAGACAATCAGATTTTAGTTTAATGTCTTAGCAAACCCTGCCAATATTTACTATTCAACATGTTATGTGAAATCAGAAAATGTGGGTAATTCCATAAACCATGGTTAAACCAGGTTATCCAAGGGACCGTCTCTTGCTGGTCACATCTACCTGACCCACCAGAGCAGGGAGGCAGGGAATATTGTGGGTCCCATCCTCTAGGGAGATATACCTGGTGGGATCCAGAAGAAGGGCCTTCTCCGTGGTAGCTCTCTCTCTCTGGAACATCATTCCCCTAGAGATTAGAATGGCCTCTCATTCTGACACTCTTTTCCGCCCTGAGTCTATGGAGAGGGGCGGCATACAAATCTAATAAATTGAATTGAATTGAATTCTGGATGGTGCTGAAGATCTGGCTTTGCCAGAGGGCCTGGGGGAACCCAGAGTGGGATGGAGCCTATTGAAAGGCTTGTGTGATGTGTTGTTGCAGGGGTGGGGTTATTTTATTATCTATCATTCTCTATTTTATTAGTTTTATTGGTTTTTATATGATGCTTTTATATTTTTGCAAGCTGCCTTGAGTCACGATGTGCAAATAGGGGGCAAAATAAATCTCAAAAGAAAGAAAGAAAGGAGGGAGGGAGGGAGGGAGGGAGGGAGGAAGGAAGGAAGGAAGGAAGGAAGGAAACTATGATTAAGTAAGCAGACACTGCTATTTTTTGGATGCTCACATGCTATGGAACAAGAGCCACTCTGCTCTCTACTGTTATTTCCTAAATTCAAAATGTCTTCAAAGAAAGCTTTCTGAGAGTATCACTATCTTCAACGCAAGGTGCCTTTAGTTAGTTTAAACAAAGACTACATCCTGGAAACTCTACTTCTCAATCATCTTACAGTGCTTGTTTATTGAGTCCGCCCGTAGCTAAACAAACTACCAGAAGCAAGTACTGTAAAAGCAAGATGATTTTAATGTAAATTGTTAGTGATACCTGAATACATAGTCATGCTTTGGTAGCAAGATGTACATAAAGGAGGAGTACACTGGGTCACTTATATGATTGAATCTGAACTAAATTTCACACCCTATAAGACCATATACAGTACTGTACAAGGCGCATAATTGCTTTTGGTGGCTATCAGTTAAACTAATTTAGTCTGGATGCAATCCATGGATAGTCATCTAAAAAGAACAATCTATATAAGCATGATTAACCACATAGTTTCACTTAGTTTACACAATAAAAGTTTGGGACTTCCCAGTGGAATTTATTACCTGGATTGAGTTTTGCTATGTGGAGAATTTTGTCTCACCTGTACTCTAAGACCATCATAAATCTTCCGAATTCCTTCTCTCCCAATACTTATGTATAATACCGAATATGTATTGTACAGTACATTATTATAATATATATATTATAAAGCATTTTAAGTCCTCCTTCCATCAAAAGTGAGTGCAGTAACACAAACCCAGTGCTGTTCTTTAGTGTCTTCATTAATAAAGACCAAAAAAGAGAGAGGCTACACTGCTTGTTTGACAATTGCCAAATCATTTGACTTTAAGAAAAACCCAGTTATATACGCTTCACACTGAATTTGATGAAGGTCCTAAATATATCGCACATTTATTTCCCCATAATAAGCAGTGTGTATATGTGAATGTACATAGATATAACCCCCAGGGAATTTCAGCAGTGAAAAGCCACCTTGTGGGAAGGAATAGCAAACTATTCTGAATTGTTGCCAAAAAACCCTACATGAATTCATGTACTTATCAGAAGTTGAGTAACTTAAGAGGGAGGGAAAGAAAACTGGAAGAAAGAAAATGCAGCAGGAACACACACACACTTCACATTGAGGTTTGCCATACAATGCATCAAGAAACAGCATGTTGTGGCCCAAGGAGCCATTTCATCCAAATGAGACTAGCTTATCCAATCATTCCAGCGGAACAGACTTATATCCAGTGATGGGCTGCCAGAATTGTTACTGCCGCTGTGGGGGTGGCTTATTTTGTGGGTGTGGCTTGATGGTCATGTGACCGGATAGGGGTGTATTGCCAGACATGTGACTATGTGGGAGTGGTTTGACAATCATGTGACTGGGGGGTGGCTTAAAGGTCATGTGACTGGGTGGGAATGGCTTACCGACCATGATAAGTTTTTAAATAAAAAAAACATCTCAAAAGCTTATGAGTCAGCTTCCCTCTCCGTACCTAGGAGTATCACAGCACACTCCACAAGAAGTGCTGCCACATCTGCCGCATGAGCAACTCAAGCTCCATTGGAAGAAGTCTGCAAAGCAGCTACTAGGGCCTCTCCAAACTCCTTCATAAGGCACTACAAAATAGATTCATACGCTTAACGGATGCTGCCTTCGGCAGAGGAGCCCTTCAATCCGTTATCTCTCACAATAGTGAACTAATCCCTCCCTAGGGACTCATCTATTGGGTATGTCCCACGTTACTGCTGGACCCACTCTCTCAGTACGGAGAATAGGCATTAATCTCTTACCTGAACGCCTTTTCTCGTACGATGAGCGGGTACAGCAGTCACTTCCCTCCCTTTTCTTTTCTCACTATGGTTATTCCTTTAACCTGTTTCCTTTCCTATCATGAGAGTTGAACATAAGTGAGCCACCACAGTTGAGCCTATGTCTACGGATTCATGAATTCTGGGGAAGGGGCGGATCCAGCAGGCTCGATCCCAACGGATTGGACAGCGAGCAACATATCTGAACAGGAAAAGGACGAAGGGAAGGTGTTATTGGAGAGGAACGAGCCACCACGAAGTCCCGCTGAATGCAGGACCGAGCGAATTCTGGGGAAGGGGCAGATCCAGCAGGCTTTTAAAAGACAAGGCTCAGTCCCGACGAATTGGACAGTGAGCAACCAACGTGACTTCTGGGCCCGCTCTCTCAGTACGGAGAAGATAGACAGCATTATTTGTTGAGGACCACAGTAACATTTAAAGGTTTTGTACTGAACCCACAAGGTTCAGTATGATAACAGATTAGGCAAGTAGCTCAATTTTCTTTAATTGCTATAAACGTGCAGCTGTACATAATGATTAAAATGATTAAAGTGTTTATGGGTGAAAACATACTATTTAATTATTTCCTATTTTAAATGTACTTAAGGATCATACCAAGGTACTAGAGGACAATTAAAAAAAACTATTAAGTATTCAATAAATGGTGCATAAATTACCCCCACTCCCCCCCCCCGTTGGGGGCAGCAGCCCATTACTGTTTATATCTCACTTAACTTCAGTTGTGGGGTGGGGTTTTTTCCAAGACCAGAGTCTTCTCTACTGAGCTGTGGTGGCACAGTGATTAGAATAGAGTACTGCAGGCTAACTCACTGCTCACTCCAACAGTTCGATTCTGACCAGCTCAAGGTTTACTCAGCCTTCCATCCTTCCACGGTTGGTAAAATGAGTGTGCAGACTGTTTGGGGGGGGAGGGGGGCAATTGGTTAATTCTGTAAACCACTTAGAGTGGGGTGTCAAGCGGTATATAAGTCTAAGTGCTATTGGAATATTCTTCCACTAGAGATGAAATCTGTACCCATGCTCCTGGTCTTTCAGAAAACCTGGCTCTGCCACCTGGCCTGGTGCACGGACAGGGGCCTCTTAAATTGGGGAGGGCTAATGGAGAAGATCCCCAACATCATCTTGTTTTTTTAGCTTTTCTAGTTAACTCTCCCAATTTTAATTGCTTTATCTTTTTAAAAAAAAACTTTTTATTTTATTGTAAACTTCCCAGAGTCGCTCTATCAGTAAGATGGGTGGCATAAACATTTAATAAATAAATAAAATAAAATCTTCACTATCCTAGGCCCCAACACACACGCACGTGCACACACACACACACACAGAGTCAGGGTCACCTTCACATGCTCTCCTTCTAATGTGAAATATGCTATCATCTGTCAGCAATGCCCCTCTGGATTCTATGTAGGTCAAATGGGTGGGGGAAGTTTGCAGAAAAAAATTAACGGACACAACTTTGACATGAGGATTCAAAACAAGGACAGCATAAAATCAGATCATTTTCATTTTCCAGGGCATGCCAGTGCAGGAAACCCACAATGTATTTTTAGCAGATTGTAATTGTTAATTGGTAAAATACTTGTAATCTGTCTGACATATAACCTGTATTTGCATAACTACTCTGTCTTCTCCTTTCTTTCCCCCCCCCACCCACCTCACTCCAAATTTACTCCTACATCTGTCTAGACACTCTATGCACCCTTTAAGCTTATGAGCGAGAAAAGGTGCTACAAAACTCCTCTTGATTTCTTCCCATCCAGAGTAGTACAGGTCTCCCACAATGGCTATTAAGAGTATGGAAAACCTGTTGCATCTCTGCTCAGTATACATAGGTAAACAAATTAGGAAACCTCTATTACTATTATTATTATTATTATTATTATTATTATTATTATTATTATTATTTAGATTTGTATGCTGCCCCTCTCCGCAGACTCTATGTATAATGTGTTTAGCATAACTACCATATCTTAATAGAATTCCTGGCTTACTATTCTCAAAAGAAGCAAGAGAGAACAGTTTTCAGATTCTGGCTTCTTTAAGAATAAATAATCATGAATAGAAATTTGATTTATGTAAGTGATTCCCCTAGCCTAAAAAGCATAGCAAAAATTATTGGTACCCCATGTATCACCAATTTTATGCAAGGATAATAAACCATAATTAAAATTATGAAATCTTAGTTCTTTTTTGCTAAATACAGAATGCTCAGTTATTAACATATATTGATATTAAAAAGAAATTAACCCTTAGTTCCATTGTTCGAATATGAAGACTTGACCTCCAATAACTATTAATTAGTTAAGAACTCTATAAATGAACATGATGAAGAGTAAAAGCCAAATGACAGCTGATAAATTAGATGCAAACTACACATGAATTGGTAAATCTGTTATTTTTGTCTTTGTTTAAAAAGACGTAGAATTTAATTGAAACACCAGCAAGGGAATCCATTTTTTTTCACTATCATGTTTATTAGTTATCAACACATGGAGTGTTGCAAATTGGTTTCTCAAGGAAATACACATGCAGTGTTTTTGCCCTTTCAATGAAAAGACAGACCTGTTGGTTTCAAATAACTTCTGGGGTGGAAGTGGGAGAGATTTTAACATTCCCCGAACATGTTCCAAGATCCAATTCAGAAATCCACCACAGTTATGCTTAAGTTTAAAAAATGATTATAGGTCTTGTTTTTAGACTAAGCCTTATTAGAACAAGAAAATGAAATAGCAACTCATATTGCATGCCCTTTAAATTCAGTAAAATGATTATATACTTTGATTTTTCTACTCTTAGAATAAGATGTGGATCCATCAAGCAACATACATAATTCTTGCAATGAAAACACAGTTTGAAACTATGGAGACTACTGGTTTCAAACTCTGGTTTGTCAGAAATCTGAAATGTTGTTTTATTATAAATTTTACTGTCATTGTTATAAATCTGAACTGTCATGTAAAAAATATTTATTCCTATCCTGCTTTTATTATTTGTACAAATAACTCAAGGTGGTGAACATATACAACACTCCTTCCTCCTCCTATTGTCCTCATAACAACAACCCTATGAGGTAGGCTCGGCTGAGGGAAGATGACTGGCTCAAAATTACCAGGCTAGTTTTCATGTCTAAGGCAGGAGTAGAACTCATCCGGCTAAAAACTCTCCTAGTTTTTAGCCTGGTGCCGTAGCCACCAGATTTAACTGTCTGTCATTGCTTATTCATGACTTTGTGGTTTATTCCTGACTTTTTGGGGGGTGAGAAACAATTCTGGGTTCTGGCAAAAGAGACTGAGGAAAAATTAAACAGAAATGAGCTATTATTGTTTTGCTAATTTCGCTGACTGAACAGTCCATGGTTAAAAACTCAAGACTTAGTGTTACGTGCAATTACAAACTATGAGTACCAAATATATCTATGTGTAATCAATAAATGCATGAAATGAGGCATAATGGGTAGGTTCATACATGTTGTATTTACAGGTAGTTAGTCTGTAGCTCAGTATGTTTTTATTTATTTACAGTTCACTTTTTCTCAAAGGGATTCAAGGCAACATATGTGTGGGTTTCCCTTAAATGTGTTGGATATAACAACTGTCCAAGGGTGGTCCAAGAATTACCTCGCAAGTTCTATGAAAATACTTGAATGTCAACTGTAGATTAGCATGTTATGTGAATACTGTAGCTAGTGAAAACTGAAAGCTTTTCATTAAAGAGCAACACAAATCAGACAGAAGAAGAAGAAACAAAGTCTCTAAAGGATAATAATAATAAAGCAGATGAATGGGCTAGCTAGACAATCAATACAGAATTCAAGAAGAGCACGAAAGAGCTCCAGAATTTTTTTTTTATGGGGTGGGAGAGGGAAATAATCTCTTTTACAAAACTACAGCTGAAAGTCTCACTAGCCAGTACATAGTAGTTGTGTAAGTTTTGTATAAATAAGTTTTCCTTTACACAAACAAGCAATCACATTCATGTCTAGCTCATGGTTAGCTCATGATGCAGCGTTCTGCCCATCACACTATGTGAACTGTGGATTGATCAGTAGGAAGTATGTCATGTGAATGCAGCCAGAAAGGCTAGGTGTCTTCCCAAAAAAAGTCTAGGTCTAAGGAAGAAATTGTTAGGAAAAATACTTAAGGAGTTTGTGGTGTGTGTTTTTTGTTTTTGCAAGGTTCTCATTTCTACGTTCCCACTGCATTTCGGAAAGTAGTGATGCCCTAAATTTGAACATCTGCTATTATTCACAGAAGACATGTATAATGGTATTATTACCTCTATTTTATTTTCAGCCTAGATTAACCTTTTGGACATGCTAGTATAATCCCTATGTTGGAAGAAAAAATAATTTGTGTCAGTTTCTGATGTGATGTCAGGGACTCAGTAAATTTTTCTTATTAATTTAGGAAGTAGCAGTTGAACAGTTGTTACCCATCAGTACGCCCTACCAGGAAGGGGCAGATAAAGGCAATAATGCTTATCAACCCCTTATGAAATGACCTCAGTTCAATGAATGAACAAGATAAATGTGGGCATCGGAGGACAACGTGTTTTTTAAGAGCAGAGAGCAAATTTCTTCATCTTAGCATGTCAGCCAATACCTGAGTAGAAGCAAGACAAGGAACCTACAGTTATCCAGATCTGGAAAAGTATCTTTTTTACATCTGATCTTCTCCTACAATGGCTTCGAGACAATTCTGACCTTGAAATAGTGATAAGAGATGCAGAGAGGTGTGGTTCAGCAATATATGAAGGCCTCCTGGTTTCCCATTTCTTCTAAAGAAAGGAGGTGTTACACAGAAGGGAGGGGTCCAAGTCCTGTTTCTCAATCTTGGCAACTAGAAGATGTGTGGACTTTAAATTGCCAAGATTGAGAAACACTGATTTAAAGGCTGATAAATCAATGCAACATATATGTATCACCTTTGGAAGGCACATGCTGGGTCATGCACATTACTGGGTCAGCAAAGCAGCAAGTGGGATGATAGACACAACAACAGCATTTGTTGTGTATCTTCCTTGGGATATACTGTAATTGGCATCCATCCATCCATCTCTCATCTCTATCATCTGTCTGTCTGTCCATCCGTCCATCTAATCTATCATCTATCCACCTACCTACTTATCTATCTCTCCATCCATCCATCCATCTGTCCTCTAGCTACCTTGGGGAAGCCCAAACTGGCAACTGGTAACAAATGTTATACAGGTTCTCTCCTTCAAGGATTATTACACAAAGATCCCTTTCTTAGAAGGAAGGAAGAGAGAAAATGTCTTTTACAGCAAAATATCAATTGATCAAAACCAATCAATCAATTCGTGCTGATAAAGGATCAACCTGAATTTGTGTGTATGTCTCTAGTGCAGACCTGGTTCACAAATAGCTTCATTTTCTGATGTGGTCAGTGGGTGTGGTGGAGTTCACAGAGAAGGAAGATTTCAATGCAGGAAGTGCCTTTTGACAACTGCCAAATGCTGTTTAATTACCTCTCCAGAGAGGCCAGGCAATAAGGATGCCTTTCTGGCAAGGCAGAGGAGCGGCCAAAAAGCTTTCTCAATGGAAGTAGAGATAAATATCTCTCCTCACAGGTATGCAAGCAATGGTGTGCTGGCAGATTCCCACACGCTCAGCAACACACACACACACACATACATACACACCTACTCAGAGAGTGCTTTCCCCAAACTGCCCTCCTCTAGAGGCGCGAGGCATCGCCTCCCATGGTTTCCAGAGGAGGAACCCACACTGGCGGCGTCCAACACATCTTGGAAGGTACCAGATTGGGGAAAACTGCCAAAGTTGTGACAAGCTCAGAAAGGGAGAGAGAGGAGAGGAGCGGCCGCTCTCTGTCTCTCTCACTGGCTGCCTGTCACGCTCTCGGGGGTCTCTTTCTCGCTTTTCCAAGACTTCGCGGGCTCTCTCTCTCTTCCTGCGGCCGGACAGTTTAATCCCTGGAGAAACCTGCGGAGGAGTTAAAGGGAGAAGGCGGAGGGGGACAGAGACAGCTCGGGAGA
The DNA here is from genome assembly GCF_031021105.1 of Erythrolamprus reginae. Lineage (NCBI taxonomy): Eukaryota > Metazoa > Chordata > Lepidosauria > Squamata > Dipsadidae > Erythrolamprus > Erythrolamprus reginae. Next base: position 167,819,726 of record NC_091951.1, on the reverse strand, counting down.
GAAGGCGCGAAGAGCCCGACTGCCTTTCGGGGGGCGGGGGTTGAAGCCAGATGAAGCGGGAGGAAGGAGAGCGCCTGAGGGGAGGCGCCGGCTGAGGAGAGGAAGGGGCTCGCCGCCCCAGAGAGGGAGGGGAGGCGGTCGGAGGAGGTTAGGCTCGGCGGGCTCTCCTTACCAGATGAAGTCGGTGCAGTGGCTGCAGAAGGTGGGCTGCTTGAAGAACCGCGCGATGAATTTATGGTCCCTCACTTCGTGCACGTTTTTCTGCCGAAGGGCCCCTTTCCGGGCGAAGCGCCGAGCAGCGTCGGGACCCGAACCGGGTTCGGAGGGTGGGAAGACGTCGGCCATGGCGCTCGCGCGCTCGCACGCCCCCCCCTCCCCACCGCCGTCCCTGAGCGAGTCCTTCTTTTCCTCCTTCCCCCTTTCCCGCCTCTCGCTCCTTCCTCCGCTTCGCCCTCAAAGCCGGGAAGCTGGTGCTTCCAGCCACCGGCTTTCAAGCCCCGTCCGACACTTCTGGCAGCTGTGTGGATGGGCGCTGCCTCCTGCCCGCTTTGGGCTCCTCCTGACGTCTGAGCCACGCGCGGCTAGGAGGCGGGAGGAGGATCCCACAGCCCCGGGCCGGACCCGACGGCTCCGCCCGCCCGTCCGCCCTCCCGCCTGCTAGCGCGCTTCTGGGCCCCCTGCCGCGGGAAGGAGGAAGAGCGCGAGCCGGGGAAGCCCGTCTCTAAGGGCAACAGGCGGGCGGGCAGGCCTCCAGACCCGAGGGGGGTCCCCCCGAATAGGCGTTCGCAATGCTCCCCGCCCTACAGGAAGGGGAGATCACCTGTGGCATTCGATGCGCGGGGAGACCCGCCCCGCCGTCAATCAAAAGCCCGGACTCGCTGGAGGTTCGAGAGAAGAGGACGGCCCGACACACGCAACAGATACTTTCGCCACATGCGCACAAAAACTGCACCGCCGAGGCCTTGAAAAGGCTCGGATGCGCGCAACGGGGAAGTTACCCGCGCGAAACCGGAGTCATCTCAGGGGAGGTCTTCTTACCCTTCATGGCTGGGTTGATTAGCTGCGCCCAGCGGTTCTGAGGGGTGAGGGAGTTTGGGGGTCTCAAACGTTGCGCTCTATGGAACCAACTATCCTCTCCCCCCCCCCCCCAATGTATGTACTGCTCCCATCCTACTATCCTTCTGCAAGGCCACGAAGACCTGGGGGCCATGAATTTGTACATCTTTCATGGCCAAACTGTATGAATGGTGTGTGTGTGTGCATGTGATTAGGACTTTTTTATATACAAATGGGTTTTATTACAGGGTTTAGTTTTAGATATATATTTTGTAAGCCGCCCTGAGTCCTTCGGGGATGGGCGGCATAGAAGTCAGAGAGATAGAGAGACAGACAGAGACAGACAGACAGACAGACCTGGGGCTCCGTGTTGTTTCCAAGTAGCTTAGAGCTACATCGTTGCCTTCGATCTGACCTAAATGTAGTTCATAAAATTATTTACCATAATGTTTTACCTGTCAATAAACTTCAGCTTCAACCACAACAATACACGAGCACATAATCGATTCAAACTTAATGTCAACCATTCATTGCAGAAAATAAAACTTCAGCAAGAGTGGTCAATGCATGGAAGGCACTACCTGACTCTGTGATTTCTTCCCCAAACCAACCCCCCAAAACTTTAACTTTAGACTGTTTCTTGTCACCCTCAGCCCATTCCTAAGCGATCTGTAAGAGGGGTACATAAGCGCACCATTGTGCCTACCGTCCCTGTCCTACTGTCTAAATTTACCTGTACCTACTTTGCTTTTGTTTATACCAATACCTGCTACCTTGTAGATGTAAATAAATAAATAAAGATAAAGGAAGAAAGAAAAGAAAGAAAGAAGGAAGGAAAGAAAGAAGGAAGGAAAGAAGGAAGGAAAGAAAGAAAGAAGGAAAGAAGGAAGGAAGGAAAGAAAGAAAGAAAGATAGAAAGAAAGGAAAGGAAGGAAGGAAGGAAGGAAGAAGGGAAGAAGGAAGGAAAGAGGAAACAAGAAAGAAAGGAGGAAAGAAAGAAGGAAGGAAGGACAGAAAGAAAGTAAAGATTAGAGCAGGCCGAAGTTGCTTCCTTCTTCCAACCCATTGTGGCCTATGGGGTTCAGCTGGTTGCCAGCCAATCTGCAGGAGAAGTTGGGGGGACGGGACCTGAGAAGGTTTTTTCTTTCCAGGAAGTCCCCTGTAACCAGAACACAAGTGGAAGCCAGCAGACTCTCCTCCTTACTCATGCAGCCAGAATGTAGCATGCCCACTTGTGCCACCCATGACAATAACACAACAAAAGTTTTAAAGCTTTTTCTCACACCCACAGCAAACAGGTTGCCCAATGTAACCACTCCCGGATGTAAACACCTCAACCTGCTGCTCACTTTTTCCCTTCTGTTGCTTCACAGCTGTCTAGGTGGTGTTCGATTTACAGCCATCTGTTTAACGATTGTTTGAAGTTACAACAGCATGGCAGAAAGGGACTTACGATCATTTTTCACACTTGTGACCATTGTAGCCTTGATCAGAATTTGGGTACTTGGCAACTGTACAGATAATCCTCGACTTACAACAGTTCATTTAATGACTGTTCAAAGTTACAATAGCAATTTTAAAAAAGTGACTTATGGCCAGCAGTCGGTTTCTTCAGGTTTGGACTGGTTCTTAGAACCAGTAGTGCCAGCAGCAGGAGGCTTGACCTACCCACATGGGAACCGGTGGCAAAATAATTTACAACCCACCACTGCTTATGACTGCTTTTCACACTTAACAACCTTTGCAGCATCCCCAAATTTCAGATGCTTGGCAACTGGTTCATTCTTACAAACATTGCTGTGTCCCAAGGTCATGGGATCACCTTTTGCAACCTTCTGACAAGCAAAGTCAGTGGGAAAGCGAGATTCACTTATCCCTATCTTAACTGCAGTGATTTACTTAGCAACTGTGGCAAGAAAAGTCATAAAATGGGTCAAAACCCAAATGTCTCACTTAACAACAGAAATGTTGGGCTTAATTGTGGACGGAAGTCGGGGACTAACTACATTTATTATAGTTGCAGTGATGTGATCACTTTTTGTGACCTCCTGACAAGCAAAGTCAATGGGGAAGCCAGATTCACTTAACAACTGTATAAGTAACATAATAGTTGCAATGATTCATTTAAAAACTATGGGGTTGCAAAATGGGGCAAAACTCATTTTTGTCTTGCTTAGCAGTGGAAATTTTGGGCTCAATTGTGGTTGCAAGTCAGATAAACACTTAGACTTATTATTAGCAATATTATTTACAAATGTACAACAATATTAGCAATAGATTACAAACTGCGCACAGCTAGGATAATACAATTTACAAGCAAAGATATCTCAAAGTAACTCTCCCCACAGGGAACGTTGTTGGTGCCCTCTTATAGTCAGCCAGTCAAAGTTCTTAAAGATACAGTCTTTACTTTCATAGACCAACATTGTTAGTTTACTATATGGCAATCCCGAAGTAGGTTATGTACCATGTACTAACAAAACACTACCTACAGTGTCTCTGAGATCAATGCATTATGCAACCGCTAGTTGCTAAGTTGGAGGGAGGGGAGGACAAACTTTAGAATTCTCTTTCAGAGGCTGAGGTGGAGGGAAAGACAGAATCCAATCACGAATAGAATAGAGCAGAACAAAATTGAATTCTTTATTAGCCAAAAACCTTGAACACCCGGTTCTTATCTAGAAAAGTCCTTAAGTAGAGGCCTTCTTAAGTAGAGGTACCACTGTATTTTTATACTCCATATAAAGTTAAGTCTGGTTCGTTCCTCCCACACTCTCCCTCCCCCCTCCCTCCCCACACTCTCTCTCTCACACACACACACATTATTTTGAAGTTAAATATTTCTTGGAAGTTGAAACCACCATAAAGTGCATTTCTCTTCCCCTTCAAGAGCCTGGGGAAAGAAGCATCAAAACTCTGGCTATATTAATTTGTGGGTAAATATAACATGCAAAAAAACCCCTATAAAATAGATTGCACCCTCAGCAAGTAAAAAGACTGTGCATGAATTGAAGGACGTTTGCACTCATCCTAGAAAAATAAAATATCCTAGGATATTTGAAAAGGAAGCATATGTTTCCCTGGGTGAGAAAAGGAGAAACATGTTCTAAAGACAAAACAGCTTCCTGCAGCTCCATGCCCCCTCCTTCAGCTCCAGGGTGATGGGGTTAAGACCTTCACCCTTAGAACATTTATTTTATTTATTTATTATCATTTAATAGGACATTTATTTTATTTATTTATTATTATTTATTATGTATTTGTCAAACAAGTATAGAATTATAGTTTGTATTAACATAACGAAGTATAAAGAAGTGATAAAAAGGATAATGGCAAAAAGGACAGAAGGACAGGGATGGTAGGCACAATAGTGTGCTTATGCACGCCCCTTACAGACCTCTTAGAAAAGGAGAGAGGCCAACAGTAGATAATTTAAGGTTGAAGATCTTGGGGTTAGGGGAAGAAACAACAGTCAGGTAGTGAATCCCAGGCATTGATCACTCTGTTGCTGGTGTCATCTTTTCTGCAGTCAAGTTTGGAGCGATTTACATTTAGTTTCTATCTATTATGTGCTCTTGTGTTGTTGTTGTTGTTGTTGTTGAAGGTAAAGTAGAGTCTTTGGAGAGGGACGGCATACAAATATAATAATAATAATAATAATAATAATAATAATAATAATAATAATAATAAAGTAGTCACTAACAGGAAGGACATTATGGTGTATGATCTTATGAACAACAGTTAAATGATAGGATTAGACCTCTGCCCATCTCACCACATTTCAATTGGGGAGATTGCATCAGCCAGCAAAGCTCAAGCAAACTTGGACTCAGGACAACCTACACAGCTTCCCCTGCATGGCCACATGGGACTCTGACAGCCAATCAGTGCATTTCTTGCACTGGAGCGGGAGGCCCTGGTGCAGGGCCCAAAAAAGGGCATAAAACCAAGGGACTTTAAACATCCCTGTCCCCCTTTTTTCCTTTCACCCAACATCTTGAAGCATGTGATCCCCCTTTTCACCCAGGAGCTCCAAGGCATTAAACCGTCTTTCCAAGCACTCTCCATGTTTCCAGTGTCTTTCTTCCCACTTAGAAATGAACCTAGATGGACATTTCTTCCAACAATTTCTCCCAACAGCATGATGCTAAGAAAAAATCATCACTAATTTATTTGTGTTCTCTTGCAACACACTGCATTTAAATCTAACTTTATAGCTAACTGTGTTCAAACTAAAAACAGATATCACTGGGGGAGAGGGGAGCTGGAGAATGAGACCTTATAATAAAGAATTCTTGCAAACTTCAAGTTCCAGCTTTTCAAATCTTAGAATGGAAGCTAAGCTTGATCCAAATGATAATAGTAAGGTACAATTGAATATCTTGTTTGAGATGCAGATCCTAATGGAATCTGAGGAGAGACCTAAGAAATTTGCAGCACTGATGTTTGGAAACAGTTTTGAGACCCACACAGAATAAACAATTTCTGACTTTAATGAAGGTCTAATAGCAAGACTGCCACTTAAGAGGCAGAAAGAACATATCAAAATACATTCATAAATACATAAGGTACAGAATAATAGAAAAAATAAGGAAGCATGAATGTGAAAAATGAGCCGAGGTTAGTTAAGAATAATAAAGGGACTTTGAGATGTGTTGAAAATAAAAGCAAAATAATTAGTATGCCAGTTAACCAATGAAGATGGCAAAATTCTTCTGTAAGTATGAAAGGAAAAGCAGAGTTATGTTACTCCGTTCCTTTTTTAGTTGGGTGTTCTCTAACAACAAAGTGACAGAATTAATATCCAGGGCTGGATTAATTGCATTTTAGCATACTAGATGGTCTGTTTTATGGATCACCTGCAAAGTGTTTTGAAAGGGCAGGACAAGAAGCAATGGATGGAAATTAATCAAGGAGAAAAGCAACCTAGAACTAAGAAGAAATTTCCCGACAGAACAATTGTGGAACAACTTGCCTCCAGATGTTGTGAATGTTCCAACAATGGAAGTTTTTAAAGAAGAGATTGGACAAACATTTGTCTGAAATGGTATAGAATTTCTTGCCTGAACAGGCAGTTGGACTAGAAGACCTCCAAGATACCTTCCAATTCTGTTATTCTATTCTATTCTATTCATAGCAGACTGGAAAGGAATAGAAGTTTTTCTTATCATCATCATCATCATCAAAAAAAGGAAGATACAATAAACTATATTAATATCTGGGAGGATTGGGAGAGGGCATGGCCAAAGGCCGCAGCAACATGGATTTCCATGCACTCTGCAGGGAATCCCAACACCAACCCCGCTTGGGAGAACTGGTTCGTTCGGAACCAGGTCAGAACCACCCTGGAGGGGTGGTGAAGAAGGGAGACACTATCAGATTTCCTGTGTGAAGTGGCAAACCCCCCAGGGAGCCAATAAGAGCTCCTGACCAGCGGCAGCTGGGAAACAACTCGTCATCCTGGCTTCAGTGGCCACAAAGAGATGGATCGCTTATTTGAAGATTGAAATCACCTGGGAAGAAAGATAAAAGATTATGTGCTGGAGAAGATAGAAAAAATAGAAGCTGGTGAGTGTTTATTGCCGAAAGAAGCCTAAAACGGACTCTTTGAGAAAACTTAAAGGGGAACAAAAGAACGGGAAATCTGGAAAGCGACTATCTAGCCAACTCAGAACCAAAGAGATTTTTTTAAAAAAAGTGGAATTGAAATCAATGCTCAACTTTTGGGGACTTAGAATTTTATTAAATTTATTGTGATAGTTTAAAAGTCTAGCAAAGTAGCTGGTAAAAGAATATTATTTGGATAGAATTGATTTAAAACATGGATGAACAATTGAAGAGGAAAATAGATTTGGAGAGTACTGAGTGCCACCTATTGGTTGGAGGACCTGTTACAATGTGGAATGTTTTCATTGAACTTCTTGACAGCTGCTGACCTTGAATAAGAAAAAACAACTTTGATATTTGCAAAATACAGAACTTTGATTAACTTTTGATTAACGGATGATTGAAGATAGAGATAAAATAGATTTTTCTTACCATTATTTTTATTTTCCCCTTATATTTTAATAATATTATCTAGTTGTAATTAATAATAACAAATAAGACATGTTTAAAAGATATAGCTATAATTATTACTAATAGGATTAAGACCCAATTTAAAGATCAAGGACTAGAAGTATAGAGTATACGTTTAGATTAAATAAACAATATTATCATTGAATAAAAAACAAAAAGATTTTCCTTGTAATGTTATAATCTTTATTAGGTTGATGTAATATTGGTCATATCAAATGAATTCTTAGAAGAAAATATAAATTGCAAAATCATTATTTTTATATATAAGATATGTCTGATATATGATGAGAACAATTTGTAAACATGATAATACAAAGAAAGGAATTGAAGGATTATTGATGTCATTGAAGCAAATATGATGTAAGAGCGAATAAGTACTATCATCTTGAGACTTTAAGATAAATTGGAAAATACAATGTGGGTTAATTAATGGGTGTTTGGAATTTATTGTAATGAAAAAGAAAGCAAAGACAAATAAAGATACTAGGAAGAGAGGAAGCAATACAGCTTTAAATTAAGAGGCACAAGAAATAATAACTAGTTTGTTAAATTAAATCATAGCAATGATTTGGGGATAAAAAATAAATTAATTGGTGGTAGACCCAGGAGACAAAACTAGAGGACTAGGTGGCATTAGAATGGTGTAGCATATGCCTAGACTATAGGAATTATAAACATAGAAATGAAACAAAAACAATTATTTTAGAAGTGGCACTGTGAATATAAAAATTTGGAACATAACATCAGTCTGTCAAATATAAGTTGAGTGAGGATGAGAGACACTCAGGGAATGGTAAGAGAGGGCGGAAGAGGAAGTAGAAGGGGGTGGGAGAAGAGGAGGAGTGGAAAGAAGCAGAAAATAGAGAGTGTTAGCAGAGAGGTGATGAATGGAGGGAAGGAGAAGGGGGTTGAGAAGGAGTAAGAGAGATGAAAATTGAGGGAGGGGAGTGTAGGGACAGACTGAAGAATAGGAGTTGAAAATAGATGCAAAATAAAATATTGGTTTATGAAAAATTGAAAATGTAAATGTATGTCATTGATATATTTTAAGGCATGGTGTGTATTGTTATAAAAATGGAGTTTGTGGAGAAAAATAAAAATAAAAACTTTTTAAAAATATCTGGGAGGATTCTGTAGCATATTACAAGAGATCGATCAGTAAATATCCTGAGAACTAGTCCTGCCAGTCAAGTGCATCTAATCTTTTGATTGGCTACTAGCTGGCTTAAAGGATAATATTGGCAACATGTCTTTCAAAGCATGAAATTCTAATGAGCAAGACTGTTCCATAGATGCTGGATGGCTCACAAAATTTAAAAGTACAGCTTCCAAATCCTCAAAAATAGTTATTTCACTTTGTTTTACATTTGTCAAATCTTTCCTTGAGCAACACATTCAAGTATGGACACTGGAATTTAAGAATGGTTTTAAAAAGCTGAATCGCAGAAAGACAACGAGAATATGCAGGTTCTAAAAATTAAGTCCTGTGAAGAAGAATACCACCTTACACAAAAAGCATTAATTATATGTCATTTGCACAAATGAGGCAAATGCCTGCTAAAATTTGCTATTTGCTTCAGTGGGCTGTCCTCAACAATTGACATCCCTATCGCCCAGTCAGTCCAATAAAGATTTCCCTGGCTGTTCTTGCCTTTAAATCTGATGAAAATCTTTAAATAGGGAGAGGCATTCATGGATATTTTTTACTCTCAAAGAATCATAGAGCCATGAGGGACCTTGGAGGCCTTCTGGTCCAACCCCCTGCCCAACATTTTATTTATTTATTTATTCATTCATTCATTTATTTTGTCAAACAATTATAGGGTGGTAATTTGTACAAATAAAACATTAAATATGTAATGATAAAAAGTAACAAAAGAAGACAATAGGACAGGGACGGTAGGCACAGTGGTGCGCTTATGCACGTCCCTTACAGACCTCTTAGAAAGGGGGAGAGGTCAATTGTAGATAGTCTAATGTTAAAGGTTTTGGGGTTAGGAGTAGAAACCACAGAATCAGGTAGTGCATTCTAGGTGTTGATTACTCTGTTGCTGAAGTCGTATTTTTTGCAGTCAAATTTTGAGCAGTTGACATTTAGTTTAAATCGATTTCGTGCTCGTGTGTTGTTGCGGTTGAAGGTGAAGTAGTCATTAACAGGTAGGACATATTGGTATATGATTTTATGAACTATAATTAAGTCGGAACGGAGATGATGGAGTTGTAAGTTGCCTAAACCAAGAATTTCAAGTCTGGCAGAGTAAGGTATTTTGTTGTGAGAAGAGGAGTGAAAGACTCTTCTTGTGAAATATTTCTGGACTCTCTCAATTGTGTTGATGTCAGATATGCAATATGGGTTCCATACAGGTGAGCTGTATTCTAGGATTGGTCTGACAAATGTTTTGTAAACTCTTGTTAGCAGTTCAAAATTACCCGAGAAGAAGCTGCGAAGGTTAACAACTCTCAAAGCCTTTTTGGCAATGTTGTTGCAGTGGGCTTAGATCATTGGATATGAGTACTCCAAGGTCTTTGACAGATTGAGGGTTATCAATGTTCAATTCTTCCAAATTTATATTTAGTATTCTGATTCTTTTTACCAATGTGTAAGACAGAGCATTTAGTGGTGGAGATTTGAAGTTGCCAGATTTTAGACCATTCTGCTACGTGGTCAAGGTCTTTTTGAAGGGTAGCAGTATTGTCAGTGGTATTAAATAGTTTGACATCATCTGCAAAGAGAACACAATTGCTAGTGATGCAATCATAAAGATAGTTTATGTATAGTATGAATAGTGTTGGTCCTAAAACACTACCTTGAGGGACACCACTCAGGAGCAGGAAGAGAAGTGGCACTTCCTACTTTGACCACTTGTTATCTGTTAAATAGGAATACAGTGATCCCTCGATTTTCGCGATCTCGTTCTTCGCGAAACGCTATATCGCAATTTTTCCACCCGATGAAGTCACTCTCTTCCTTCCTTTCTCATCTTTCTTTCTCTCTCTCTTTCTCTATCTTGCTTCTTCCTCTCTCACACTCTCCTCCTCCCTCTCTCATCTCTTTCTTTCCTTCTCTCTCTTTCTCTATCTCTCCCCCTCTTGCTGGCGGGCGGCGGGCGGCGGGCGGGCGGGCGGGGGCATCAGCAAGGAAGACCCAGGGAAGGTTCCTTCGGCCGCCCAGCAGCTGATCTGCTCGGTAGCGCAGCAGCAGCGAGGAGCCGAATCGGGGTTTCCCCTTTGCGTGGGCGGCGGGGAAACCCCGATCTTCGTCTGCTCGCTGCTGCTGCGCTACCGAGCAGATCAGCTGCTGGGCGGCCGAAGGAACCTTCCCTGGGTCTTCCCCGCCGCCCACGCAAACTCCACCATCTGCGCATGCGTGGCCATGAAAAAAGGGCGCGCATGCGCAGATGGTGTTTTTACTTCCGCAACCCTACATCGCGAAAAATCGATTATCGCGAGGGGTCTTAGAACGGAGCCCTCGCGATAATCGAGGGATCACTGTACTGTTAACCAATTGTGTAGTAGTCCAGAGATGCGATAGGATTTGATTTTAAGAAGAAGTTTGTCGTGGACAAGCAAGTCAAAGGCTTTGCAAAAGCACAGGAGTCTTTAATCATCACGGCCAAATGGTTGTCCAATCTTTTCCACAGTTTTGTCTGGCAAGCAGTTCCACTGATTAATCGTTCTCACAGTTAGGAAATTCTTCCCTAGTTCCAGGTTAGCTTTCTCCCTGACAAGCTTCACTCGTTTATTTATTTATTTTATTTATTTAGTTTGACTTCTATGCCATCCAATCCCGAAGGACTCAGGGCGGCTTACAACAATATAAAATTACAATATAGAATTACAACAACAATAAAAAGAAGTCAAGAGAAAAGGATCTAATTACTAAAACCCTAGCTAAAACTCGTATTAAGACAACTCCACTTGTTGCTTCTTTTCCCGCAGGGATGTCAAACTCAAGGCCTGGGGGCCAGATCCGGCCTACAGGGTGCTTAGATTTGGCCCATAGAGCCACCCGAGAAACAGTGATGGACTGACCTGCAGTACCTCTGCCAGCAAAAACAGAGCCCGGGAGGGCTGCACGTGAAGCCATCACAGCCACAAACAGAGCTCAGGAGCCCGTTTTCACTGGCAGAGTGCTCAGGCCACCACTGGTGCCCTAATACTAGTAGTGGATTGCTACCAGTGCAGTGGAGGACCGCGTACTGGTAGCGAATGGGTGCATGTGTGTGTGCATGCTTCCTAGTGTATTTTTGCTTTGTGCATATTCACAGAAGCAAAATCTCATAAGGGACGTACACCTGAGATTTCGATGATCCTTTGCTTCTGCGGAAGCAAAAAATATATACAGAAATCTCACACGTGCTCTGCATGCACAGAAGCAAAAACATGCTGGGATCAATGCATGTACACACAAGAGGACTGAAGCTACACACGGTAATGGGAATCTGCGCCTGCCTAACACGAGTGATGCTGATCTGGCCACGCCTACCCTGGCCTCCCAAAATGAAACACAACCCTGATGTGGCCCTCAATGAAATCGAGTTTGACACCCCTGGTATAGAGCAGTGATGGTGAACCTTTTTTCCCTTGGGTGCTGAACGAACATGCACACACACTATTGTGCATGTGCGAGTGCTCACACCCATAATTCAATGCCTGGGGAAAGTGAAAACAGCTTCCCCTACCCCCCCCCCCCCTCGGAGGCCCTCTGGAGGCCAGAAATGGCCTGTTTCCCAACTTCTGGTGGACCCAGTAGGTTCATGTTTCTCCCTCCCCAGGCTCCAAAGGCTTCCCTCCCTCCCCCATCCTCCCCGGAGGCTTCAGGAAGCCCCAAAACGCCCTCCCAGAGTTTCTGTGTGAGTCAAAAATCAGCTGGCCGGCACACCCATGCACATTAGAGCTGAGTTAGGACAACGGCTCACGTGCCAGCAGATATGGTTCTGCATGCCACCTGTGGCACCCGTGCCATAGGTTCACCACCACTGGTATAGAGAATAAGTCAACCACTTCATCACTGTAATAGCCCCTTCAAGTACTGAAATAATGTCAGCCCTAATCCTTCTTTCTGTTAGGCAGATATACCTAGTTCCAGCATTCCCTGTAAGCTGCGCGCGTGCCCCAAAATACCCCCCGTGCACCCTTTTTCACGGGCGCGCGCTCCCCATCCCCCTGCCAGCCCACGGGGGGGGGGGGGGGCGGGGAGGCACCGGCAGTAAAAGGGAAGGGAGCCGCGGTCACCCCTGCCTCCCCACAGTGCCTCCGGCCCCCTCGGCCTTTCGCTGCTGCCCCCCACCCACCCGATCTGCCCCCTCTGCTCCTCCGCCGCCTCCTGCCTTGGGGCGCGGCTCCTCCCGCACCAAGAACGCATGCCCTGCCCATCTCACAGTCCCTTTGCCGAGAGCACTTTCATCCCGGGCTCTCAGCAAGGGGGTTGCAGAAGAGGCGGGGCAGGTGTTCTCACAGCGGAGGCCGACGAAGGTGATATTCAATGTTGGGGGCACGCGGGCGGTTGCGTGTGCTCCCTATCCCCCTGCCAGCCAGCTCAGAACATTCAAAATAAGAAAAACTTTCCCGGGCGAAGGCTTTTCTTATTTTGAATGTTCCAGGCAGGCTGGCAGGGGGATGGGGAGCATGCGCCTGACATTGAAAATCACCTTCGCCAGCCTCCGCTGTAAGAAGAATGGAGAGAGAACGAAAGAGAGTGAGAGCAACAGACAGCAAGATAGAGAGAAAGTGAGAAAGAGAGAGAGAGAGAGAAAGGGGAGAGAGAAAGAGATAGCAAGAGAGAGAGAACAAGTGAGAAAAAGAGAGAGAGCAAGAGGGGGAGAGAGAGAAAGAGAGAGAGAGAGAGAAAGAAAGAAAGAAAGAGAGATGAGAGAGGAAGGAAGAGAGTGAGAGAGAGGAAGAAAGCAAGAGAGAGAGACAGAGAAAGCAAGAGAGAGAGAGAAGAGTGGAAGGAAAAGATAGAGAGAAATGATAGAAAAAAGGGGAGAAAAAAAGAGAAATGAGAAAATGATTGAGGCAGAGAATGACAGGAAAGAGAGAGAAACAGAGAGAGAAGTGACACTTGATTTAAAGCATATGGTAAAAGCACTTAAATAATAACAGAGGGGGAAAAAACCCAGCCCTCACCTGTTTTTATTAATAGTTATGTTTTTGGTTTTGCTGGTTGATTTAGTTTTAATAGTAATGGATTTTGGTTTTTTTAAATTATTAATTTCTTTTAATAAAAAAGGGTTTTTTTAAAAATTAATTAATTAATTCATTCATTCATTCATTTATTTATTTATTTATATGCCACCCAGTCCCAAGGGAACTGCCGCTCAGACACTATACTTTTCTGCCCACTCTGAAAAAAAATTAGAGGGAACATTGCCTAGTTCCTTTATTTGTTCATCACGTTTTAGCTTCTAGGCCCTTTATCATCTTTCTTGCTCTTCTCTGCATACTTTCTAAGGTCTCAGAGTTTTTTTCTATTGTGGTGACCAGAACTGGATGCAGTATCCCACGTTGTGATGCAATGAATCCTTCTATTGTTACACTACTTCTACTCAGTGAAGAAGGACTACACTAGTAGAAGGACTCCTATTAGTGTAGACCTCCTTTTTTAAATACAAGTTTTCAGATTTGGCATGCAAATTCAAAATGAACCCAAATCGTACGAAACAATCAAGCTCAAATGAGGCAACTGCATTTTAGCCCACTGTGTTGTGTGATTCAGGCAGTTGTCATTCATTAACCATTCAGAGCAAAGAATTATGTAAATTGAATCAAGCATGGTTATGTTTTAAAATAATGTGTTTGGTAAATTAAGCAGCATATTTCTACATTGAGAATAATCATATAGTTCACCTAGCCCTAGCTCATATTTTTCTATGTCACCGTTTCTATTATCATGTTGGAGCACATTCGCAAAAATATTTGATATTCAAATCAACCTTCTTGCTCCAAGACAGCATTGTACTGTACTGTAATGGTAAACATTTTTCACTGGCAAATATAATTTTATTTTATTCAGATGACCCAATGGGTGGCCTGTACCATAGTTTGCCCTGTCCACATATTAAATGGGCAGGCCAATAACTGTTGTTGAACTATTTCGTAATATCACAATAAAGTAGTATGAGATAAGATGGTATTACACTTAATTTTTAATATTTTGTATAGCAACATTACTAATGTTTTCCATAATATTCTGTTACATATGTTAAAACTTTTGGAAAAATAATACATAATTTACTGATACAATGTACTTTGTTATTCTAATACTTAATCTTGTAACAATGTTTGACAATCAGGTGAGAGGGGCATCATGGGAAACATTTTTTAAAAAACTTTTTTAAAGCATTTTTAAAAAACTACCTGGGGCCATTTTGTGTGAAGTCCAGCTGCTTCTGCATTGTGCGTGAGTCAGTTGTGTAGGAATCAGTTGTGTAGCTTTTGTGTTATTTTTGTGTAAAGAGTGAAAGTTAGTTTTTGAGCTCTTTGTGGTTCTGAGGTAGCTGCTTATTGTTGCAGGGGCCATTTTGTGTGCTTTTACATTGTAGATGAGTCAGTTGTGTGTGAGTCAGTTGTGTAGATTTTATATTATTTTTCTGCAAAGTGTAATCATTAGGTTTTGAGCTCTCTGTGTCTCTGAGGTTCCTGCTTGTTGCAAGCTGTTTTTGCATTGTGTGGCTTTTGTGTTGTTTGTGTGTGAAGTATGAAAGCTGGTTTTTGAGCTGTTCACATGGCCACAACCACCAAGCCATCCCCACCCAGTCACACGACCACCAAGCCACGACCACAGAACCGGTAGGGAAAATTTTTAGATTTCACTACTGCTCTATAGCTCAGTGTTTTTCAACCATTTTTCTTCAGGTGAACCCTTTAGTGTCGTCAGATTCCTGGCGGAACCTGTACCGTGTACCAGTACTGTTTATGTCCCTTCAAGGCGAGCCTTGATCATTAAGGAGGGAATTGAATTAAAAGAAAATGTATGTAACTGGATGACAAAATTAGAAAAAAACCTGTTGCAACTTTTTTGATGATTGATATCAGTTACTAACAAAATACCACATTTTATTCATGGGAAATTAGATAGTACACTGTATTGTTTGAATGTATGTTGAGAGAAACATTTTAAAAAAATTGCCCCCACCCCAAAAAAGTCCTTCCTTTCTCCGTCCCTCCATTCATTTCATTCTTCCTCCTTCCTTTCTTCCTTGCTTCCTTGTTCCCTCCATTTCTCCTTCCTTCCTTCCTTCCTTCCTCTCCACTTCTCTTTTTCCCTCCCTCTCTTTCCCTTTTCTTTCTTTCTCTCTACTTCTTTCTCTCTCTTTTCCCTCTTTTCCCTCTCTCCCATTGTCTCCCTCCAGGTCTCTCTCATTTCTGTGTACCTCCCCCTCCCCCTTCTCTCTCTCATTTGTTTCTCCTACCTTTTTGTTCTCATTTCTCTCACTTTCATTTTTTTCTCTCTCTTTCCTCTTCATCTCCCTTTTTCTTCCTCTCCCTTCTCTATTTCATTTGTTTCCCTCTTCTCCCTCTCTCATTCTCTCTCCCGCCTAGCAAAAAGAAAAAGTGAAGTGAGGATCGGCAGGGGTTGGCGTGATCCAGAGAGCTGGAGCAGCCGGCGGCGTGGGGCTCTGACCCACAGGGGTTTCTCCCTGCCGGCCAGCTTGGTTGCCAGTTGCATCTGTTGGGCGGGGAGAGACGGCATTCTGGGAGGAGGTGGAAGCAAAAGGGGAGTAAGGTGGAGGGAGTGGCGAGGGCTGCTGCTGCTCCTGGTTGTTGTTTTTTTCCTCATTAAGTTGTGGAACCCCTGGCTGGCCCTTGCAGAACCCTGGTTGAAAAACACTGCTACAGATATTGGCTAATCTCCCAAGTTAAGCGATGAATGAACTTCAGAGCTAATGAATAGACTGAAAAGTCAAAAAGCATCCCCAGAGAAGGCAATACTAATTTTTTTCCTATCTCCCATTCAAGAAAATTTCAAGAATATAGTGGTTAGGAACTATTATAGTTAGGGCCTGATTAATTGACTAGCTGTACCTTGCCTCAATACAGGTAGTATTTGGCAGTTTGATTAGTGACTGTTCAAAGTTACAATGACACTGAAAAAAAGTGATTTATGACCATTTACCATACTTTCCACTATTGCCATATCCCTATGGGTCATGTGATCAAAATTCTTGGTAACAGACGGTTGGTTACACTGTCCTGGAGTCATGTGATCATCTTTTGCAATTTTCTGACGAGTGACATCAATGGGGAAACCGGATTCACCTAACAACCATGTCCCCAACTTAAGAACTGCAACAATTCACTTAACAATTGTGGCAAACAAATTATTGTAAAATAGTGCAAAAAATGTTGAGCTCAATTGGTGTTTCAAGTCAAGGACAACCTGTAATATGGAAGCAGTGAAGGGCCGCACTTACCTTTTCCTACCAGATTGGTCCTGGAGGCTGATGCGGGTGTGTGCACCCCCGTCCAAGATTTTGCTTCTGCACTTGCACAGAAGCAATGAAATCAGCAAAAATTGCCAAAATCTCATGCGAGGACTCTCACACTCGTGCAATTTTGATTATTTTCACCAATTTCTATGCTTCTGCGCATGCGCAGAACCAAACAGAGGCCAAAAATTACCAAAATCTCACGCATGCAAGTGTCCTCACATGAGATTTCGGCAATTTCCACACATGCGTGGAAGCAAATCTCACATGGGAATGTGGGGGACGCACAGATGTGCCCACAGCACCGTCTCTCCTACCGGAACAGTGATTCCAGGCATATAGGAGCCAGCCCGCCCCTGTGTGGAGGGAAAACTACTGGGAAAGGGGTCCTTCCTTTTACACCACAGTGGCTGTAACCTGCATAATATACTTTCCCGTAATAAATTAAACCATGATTTGTACAACCCATTTCTCTGAGTATAATAGCAAAGTGGGGCAGACTAAAATAGTCAATAGTGTCAACCCCTAACCCCCAACATTTCTCCCTTAGACTATCCACGATTGACCTCTCCAGGTTCCTTAGAGGTCAGTAAGGGGCGTACATAAGTGCACTAGTGTGGCTTTCGTCCCCTGTCCAATTGTCTCTCCTTTATCTCATATATCATATATATTTTCGTCCTTTCATATATCTTCTCCTCTATTTTTACATATTATCTTTTAATATATATATTACTTCATGTCTATTCTCTTCCATATGTATTGTGTATTTTACAAATGAATAAATAAATAAATAAAAATAAAAGATTGTTGGCAACTTTGCAATTTAACATGTTGAACAAATACAGCCGCTGATTTCACATTTAAGCCAGCAGGAATTGCAAGTGCTTCATTCTCTTTGCTTGGACCACACAGTCCTTTTAATCACAATTTTCCTCACTATTACTGAGTATTAAATTCCAATCTGTGCAAAAGGGCAGCATAAGGGTTTTGTGCCACTTATAACCCTTGACTTTGCTGAATATGCAGTCGCCATTATTCAGGTTTATATTCAGGTTCCGTAAAATTTTCAAGCCATAAGCCATGAAAATATGAATATATTTAGCTGAAAATATATGCCTGTTATTCAGTACAAATCTTGTTGAAAGTGTGCATAGAATTAAAACCTCTTAGAGCAACTCTCAAAGCATGTAATTTTATTTATTTATTCGTTCATTCGTTCATTCGTTCATTCATTCATTCATTCATTCATTTATCCATTTATTCATTCATTCATTCATTCATTTATCCATTTATTTATTTATTTATTTATTTATTCATTCATTCATTCATTCATTTATCCATTTATCCATTTATCCATTTGTTTATTTGTTTGTTTGTTTGTTTGTTTGTTTTCTATGCCACCCCTCTCCGAAGACTCGGGGCGGCTTACAACACATTGCTGCACATGCTACAGATGATGCCATTTTAGTTACTAAGTAGATTTATATCTACATAAAGCCTGTATGATTTAGTGGTTAAGATCAGTGGTGGGTTGCTCCCAGTTCAGACCATTTCTTAGAACTGGTAGCACTGGTGGTGGGAGACGCTGCCCACCTGCCTGAGATGTTTCTGCGCATGCACAGAAGTGTCACACGCACGTAAGTGCAAAGACAAACTGGCAGTAAAGGGTTTAGAACCCACTATAGTTAAGATACCAGTCTAGAAAATGGGAGACTTTGAATTCAAGTCCTGATTTAGGCATGAAAGCTGGTTGTGTGACCTTGGGCCAGTCCTTCTTTCTCAGCCCACCTCCCAGGGTTGTAATTATGGGGAAAACAGGAGGAAGAAGGAGTATTGGATATACTTGTCGTCCTGAGTTTATTTATTTAAATAAAATTAAATTTCTGCCCTTTGAACCTTCTCTGGTAACCGTTACTGATCTTTCTCTGCTCTAGTCTTTCCTACTGGATAATCTTTGAGAGAAAGAAGAAGAAAATAGTCTGAAAAGAGGACTGCAAGATTTATCCTTATCCAACAAAACTATTGGCACTTTCACACTGAGCAACACAGGGTGACTAATGGGAGCACTGCTTCGTGATATTTGCCTCAATCCCACAGGGTTTAATTTTTCTACTATTCCAGTCCTCCAAAGGCAGCATCGTGCTATTTCTGCTTAATGCTAACCTGAATTTGAAACCAAGGACAAATCTGTATAACTCAGAATCTGGTGCAACTAGTATCCAAGTTTTCTAAAAGAAATCTGATATATTTGCTAAATACCTTTGAAAACTTCAAGCGAGCAATCACGTTCAGTTTCAAAACGGATGCTCCAGTATTCCTGAAGATTTTCTCCATAGAAGCAAGCTAAGTTGCATCCATACTGCACAAAGAATCACAAAGTAGCCAGCTATCATGTACAGTGGTACCTCTACTTACGAACGCCTATACTTACGAACTTTTTGAGATACGAACCGTGTGTTCAGGATTTTTTTGCCTCTACTCACAAACCATTTTCTACTTACGAACTCTCACTTCTCTCTTGGCTGCTGCTGCTGCTGCGAGCAGCGGCCACAACGGAACATTCGAGGAGCTCTCCACAACCGCCCCATCCTGCTGCCAAAATCCCCCCTTGCCTACCACTTCCTTCGCCCCATCCTGCTGCCAAAATCACCCCTCCAAACACTTCCGTTGCTGGAGAAAGTGATTTGGGGCAGTGAAGGAAGCATCTAGAGGAGTGATTTTGGAAGTGATTTGGGGCAGCGAAGGAAGCATCTAGAGGGGTGATTTTGGAGGCGATTTGGGGCAGCAAAGGAAGCATCTAGAGGGGTGATTTTGAAAGTGATTTGGGGCAGCAAAGGAACCATCTAGAGGGGTGATTTTGGAAGCGATTTGGGGCAGCGAAGGAAGCGTCTGGAGGGATGATTTTGGAAGCAATTTGGGGCAGTGAAGGAGGCATCTGGAGGGATGATTTTGGAAGTGATTTGGGGCAGACACTTCCTTCGCTGCCCATCTCCATTCATTTGCCTTCATTAGGACCTCCATTCCTCACTTTTTCTTGCTGCCTGTTTCCACTCTGTTTGCCTGTTTCCACTCCGTTTGCCTGTTTCCACTCCATTTGCCTTTGCTTCGTCCGCCTGCCGCTTTTTTTTTTAACCCTTAAAGTTTTGGATTTTCCTAATGGGTTTGGATGCATTATTCGCTTTTACATTGATTCCTATGGGAAAAATTGCTTCTACTTACGAACTTTTCTACTTAAGAACCAGTTCTTCTGAACCAGTAGTAATTCCTTGGTGATGTCACAATGTTATCACAGAACCGGTTCAGTCAGTGGCAGTCTGTGAGGGCTGCCATCTTTTTAAAAATAATATTTTGGGGATTTTAAAAAAAAGATTTTTTGGGGGAATTTTTTTCTGACACTTTTTTCTACTGCACATGTGCAGAAGCCAAGTTTCCAGCACTGTGCATGTGGTCACCATCTTGTTTTCAGCTGTTTTTGAGGGGGGATTTTTAAAAAAAAATTATTTGGAGGGGTCTGGGTTTATTTCCTTCTGCACGTGCACAGAAGCCGAGTTTCCAAAATTGTGCATGTGGTTGCCCTTGTGTTTTCAGATTTCTTTGGGGGGGGGGGGTGGAGGGAATATTTTTTTGATTTGCAGTTACAGGATAATTTATTCCTGAAACCAAATTGTTTGTTAGAGAGGTTGTTGGTTTCTAGGTGGAGGGTAATGGATTGGTTTATGATTGATTCCTTGACTTTGCAGGTGACACAACATAAAGAGATTGGTCTGGAATTTTCAACTTTACTTGGATCTCCTTTTTTGAATATAGGGATGACTGTAGATAGTGACTGGCAATGAATCTTCTGCGCATGCACAAGGGTTTCTGCACATGCACAGAGTGTCAGTACCCGGATGTAATGTGCATGCACAAAAGGCACATTTATGACATGACATGTGCACTTCCAAACTGGTAGAAAAGGTAAGAGAAACCCATCCCTGATACATACATATTTCTACCAAACTCAGAATCCAATATTTCTTTGAAATCTCCCATTATCATAAATACACTCATTCAAGTGCTGAAAACTTTCATAAAACATAAAAGGAGAATTTAAATTTGACCCATAAACTGTAGCTATTGTAGTCTCTGCTATTTTTAGCAGATACAATTGAATTACACCCATTTATATCAGAGATAACTTGCTGTACATCAACTGAGAATCCGTTTCATATTAAAATGGCCGCCCTTTTAGTTTTAAGTTTCTGTAAGACAAACCTATCTCATCCAATTCTTCATTAATGCAGATTCCACCTGTCCCCGGTACCATTGAATGCTATAGGATCTACAGGATTATTTAAGCATCAGGGAAATTAGGAGATCCAGGCTGTTCAAATGTGTATAAAAATTTATTGTAAGCTTAATCCCTCTACAAGAATCTAACTGTCAAGGGAAATTAGCGGGAGTTAAGAACAGAAAGGAATGCAAAGTGGGCTGGACTTAGATCTCTTATGGGCACAAAGGGACTTAAGACTGATCACGTTTGACCCTTCCCTCACGCTCAGCCTGGTCATCTCCTATATCTGGGCCTCCAACCACCAATATTTTTCCAATAGCAATTGTTTTTAATGACATGCATTATTTAAATACAAATAACTAATAACATTTTCTGTATTTCAATATTTAGCACATTTTCTAGTACTGTTCACTGATACATGTCATCTGACCAGATTACTTACAGCACCGCCTTCTGCCGTATAAATCCCAGTGGCCGGTTAGGTCCCACAGAGTTGGCCTTCTCCAGGTCCCATCAATCAGACAATGCCGCTTGGCGGGGCCTAGGGAAAAAGCCTTCTCTGTGGTGGCCCCGACCTTCTGGAATCAGCTCGCCCCAGAGATTCGTACTGTCCCCACCCTCCTTGCCTTCCACAGGAGTCTTAAGACTCATCTATGTCGTCAGGCTTGGGGCAATTAAATCTGCCCCCCCCGACTAATAATTGTGATACATGGTGTGTTTGTACCGTTTGATTGAGTAATACACAGGGGTTTTAGCTATAGGTTTTTTTTTTAATGTATTAGATTTGTACTGTGTGCTGTGTTTTTATATTTACTCTATGAGCCGCCCTGAGGTTTTGGAGAAGGAAAGCATACAAATCTAATTAATAATAATAATAATAATAATAATAATAATAATAATAATAACAACAACAACAACAACAATAATAATAATAATGTAGGATCTCCATAAAGACTCAATTTGGGATTAGGATAAAAAGTTAGGACAAAGGCCTCTGTGTTTGACAGAGTCTTAAATTTGTGATAAATTGGTGATGAACACAGAATGTGGCTAGGAAACACATTAAATATTGAAATTGTATCAATATGGCAAGACTCTGAGCTTTGGTAAACAGGTATTTTTTGAAAAAGTACTGAGTAAAATCATTAGAACACCACTTCAGAGAAGACTGTACTGATTCCTGGTGTGTGTGTGTGTGTGTGTGTGTACACATTAGTATACACACACACACACAAACACACGTACACATGATGATGCTGTTCATCCATTTTTTTCAAAGAGGACACATAGACATACATACATGCATCTCATCTTTTCTTCTAACATGGAGGAATTGCACAATAATTACCTTGGAACTAGTCCAGTCTTCCTTCTAGTTAAATAATTTTAATCCTGTGATCAATCTTGACTGGAAAATCCATTCTCAAAGGAGGTTATCTGAAAAATTCCATGAATTCAGCAAAGTGTGTTTGACTTGGAGGATTGTCAATACCAATCACAGATAGATTTTTCCTATGCAATTGTGATTTTAACTAAATAATTCCTTTGTCTAAAATGCTATAGCTGGCTCACATAATAGTTTTATGGGCAGTCAATTGATCCTTATAGAAAGCTATTATTCTCTGCACCTGTTTTCAGTCACATTTAAGTTCTGCCAAATCATGCTGGATCTTCTTCAAAGACTTGTACCTGAGCCAGGATCTCTTTTAACAAATTAGTTGAAGGATCCTCCTCCACCATCTTTCTCAGCTTGGCAGATAGTGATGCAGCTGGAATTAAGGTACTGTTGAAACTTTGGGTCTAGCTGCCAGTTCTGTAGCTTATTAAAAACCAAATATGCAATGAAGAGTTTTATTCACCCAGGTCAAAGTGTTTATCTGCATAGTCCAATAATTCAAAGTTTAGAAACACCTTTTTAGGAGTGAGATGACCGATACTCACTCACATCCCAAAACATAAGCTCAAAGGCGGAAGATGCTTTAAGTAATTGTTTGGGGAGTGAGGATGGTTTACAGCAAAAATTAATTCCAGTAACATGAGCCTCAGTGGTGCAGTGGTTAGAGTGCAGTACTGCAGGCTACTTCTGCTAACTGCCAGTTGCTTGCAATTTGGCAGTTTAAATCCCACCAAGTTCAAGGTTGACTCAGTCTTCCATCCTTCCAAAGTGCGTAAAATGAGGACCCATATTTTGGGGGGGCAATATGCTGACTCTGTAAACCACTTAGAGAGAGTTGTGAAGCAATGTGAAGTGGTATATAAATCTAAGTGTTATTGCTATTAATAATAAACCACAACAATGCCACAACAACATAGACATGACAATGTCACACAGATGTTGCCATTATAGCATTTATGTCACAGGATCTAATGTGATGTCGTTACCTACATATCATACTTTCTCCTCTCCTTGAAGATGCTTAATGACAAATGAATCTTCATTGATGAACCTTCTCTAACCAAGCTATCCTTTTACAAAGGAGCTTGCTATATGGGTGATGCTTTTACAGGAAAAAGTGAAGCCTGGCCTGCTTAATGGCATCTTGGCTTAGAGAGCTATAGATGGGGAAAATTCTATATGGAACTATTTTCTCTCTCCACCTATCCTCACTCACATTCATCAGTGCTAAGTGGAATTTTCCCCTTCAGTCTCAGTTTCAGTTTTCTGGAGAACAGAAATAAAATAGCCCTTACTAATGAGCAAACCATGCTACCCGAACAAATGTTTGGTATTAAATGGACAAATAATGGAAATAATGAAGAGACTGCTGCATGTTGGAACAAAGGAAACTTATTTCCTTTTTTTTGGCCTAATTACCAAATTCCCCCTAATGCCATTTAGCTTTAGAATAATGGTTATCTTAATATGCAATTGCTGCAATTTGCCAGGAAACAGGCTGCACTGCATGTCAAATGATAGAACTACTTTCCACTTGAAATGTGTTGTAGCAACACCCCAAAAAGCAGGGATGGGTTCCTCCCAAACTGATAGCATCCCACTGGTGATGTCACAATGACATCACCAAACTGGGTTGGTTGGTGCTGGTCCGTGGGCGACGCCATCTTTAAAAAAAATACTTTTTTTTTCTTCTGAGCATGTGCGGAAGCCAAGTTGCAGCACTGTGCATGCAGTCATCATCTTTGGGGGGGCTTTTTTGTTACTGCATAGACATGCCCGCCCAGGTGGCGCACCCATCTATACACCCATGCAGCATACCCACATGGCACAGGAGGGAGAGAACCAGCAGTGAGATAAGTTGGGACCCTCCCCCCTGCCCAAAACCCTCCTCGACCCTCGCCTCCATCAAACAAACTAACAAACCCCAAAAACCCATGTAATTTTCAGAAGCTTCCCACAGATTGGTAGTGTTTTGTCAATTGTGCCCACCACCAGATTGGTATGTCCCAATAAAATGGGGGAAGATCAGGGTTGATCAAAATCTTCTTTTTTAATGGATGGAACAGAAGGCAATAAACATGAGATATCTTGTGGCCAGCGATGAAATCATTAAAATAACAACAAAGATCAACTTCATCAAGATACGAAATTGGAACTGGAATTCATAAAGAAGTTCAGCAGCACGTGGATTTGTTTCACACTATACAGTACGTAACAGTGTTGACTAAATTTTTTGTTGCTGTTTGCTGAAAATGCGCCTGCGCACCAGCACCCATAATGCAATGCGCATCTGACCCCCCCCCATGCATGCACCCTGTCTCCCCTCCCCCATTTTTGACTTCCAGGTTGCTGCAGGAGGCTTTCCAGGGCCACAACGGGGCTTGGGGGGCACACGCATTGGTAGGCAGCCGGCAGGATGGGGTGGAATGCAGTTCCACCGGCAGAAATGAAGCTGTGTGCCCAGCTCCAACTGACCATCCCCCCATCCCATCCTCCTCCTTCTCCCTGGAAAGCGGCAGGGAGACCAGAACCAGCAGGAGTTGCAGGGGGCCCTTTTCCTCCCCCCTCTTTTCTCAACAGCTGATTGGCACCCGTTCCCCTAGCTACCCAGACTGAGGTGGGAGGGCGACCCAGGAAGGAGAGCACGGGAAACACAAAGCAAATTGTCCCCCCTAGGGAGCGACACTGGTGAGGTTGTAAGTCGAGGACTTAACAGTTCACTCAAACGATGATGATCGTTCAAGTCATTCCTACCGGGTCACATGGCTGGCAAACCACACCCACAAAATAAGCCACACCCACAGTGTGTTAGTAAAAAAATTGGCTGCCCATTACTGGGCACATGCATCTCAATTTTGGGCCTGGAAGGCCTCCTGCACCAACCTAGAAATCAAAATGGGGCAATGGGGTGCTGCGTGAGGCCCCAAAATGCAATGTGAGAGCCCCTCCCATGCATGCACTCCGCTCCCCACCTCATGCACACACATCTCCCACATGTGCTCCACCCATGCCCATGAATTGTATAGACCTGAAGACCAGCTGGCGCTGGTGGAGCTGGGTTGGGGGCATGCCGTAGGTTTGCCATCACAAATATAAGCATCAAGTCAAGAATAACTAGTCTGAAGAAAGTGCCATTGACAAACAAAATACATTATTATTAATTGGGCAGAACACCAGAAGAACTGTATTTATCAACTCATGTATAAAACATTTTATTAGACCTTTCTTGGATCCCATCAACCAAAAAAAAAAGAGTCTCGGAAAAATAATTCAGTTTTATTTCCTTCTTTCCATGAAGGTTCATCCCCACAAGTATGTATTTATCTATTTAGAAAATCAATATGACAGGCCATCTTAAAGATAAGCCTTGTGCAGCTGACACAAACACAAAGAAGTACATTAAAAGAATCCCTCAAAGCACAAGGACACACATAAAAATTAAAGAACAATCATAATACATTCATCAAAATACCACAGGAAATATCCGACAAAACTGGGCTCTGCAATTGTCCTGTGCTAGTGTCTGGGGGAGGAACCAGTTCTTCACAGCCTCCTTGAGGTCCAGGAGGACTGGGACCTTCTGCAGTTGAGGGGCAAATCTGTTCCATAGGGCAGACATGTCTCCTAAATTTGGGGTCTCCAACCTTGGCAACTTTAAGCCTGGCGGACTTCAACACCCAGAATTCTGGGAGTTGAAGTCCGCCAGGTTTGAAGTTCTAGATCACCCCAAATGACGCTGTTTGATAGAGCCCTCCCTGTTGAATTTCATGGGACAGTCAGAAACTGCTCCCAGAGATTTGCATTATCTCCTCCTTACCGATTTTCCAGAAAGCTGTTAAAACCTGGCTTTTCTGGCAGGCCTGAAATTAAGATTGATTGTTAGTATGTATGTTTTTTTAATTATCTACGTGATTTTAATGATGTTTTTACTGTTTTTTACTTGTATTGTATTTGTAACCATTGTTAGCCGCTCAAAGTCTGTTTCAAAGTGAGCGGCATATAAATGCAATAAATGCAATAAATAAATAAATGCAATAAATAAATAAATAAATATCACGAAACAGTACATACGGCTGCATTCTAGACTCACTGAAATCAGAGTGCATTGCAGGATTCCAATTGAGAAGGGACTAAGTCATAGGTCAATGGGAGTATGGGCTCCTCACAATGAATTGGTAGACAGGTTTTTTGTGCAAAGCCCCTCCCTCCCTGCCCCAGCCATGGCTTCTCATTGTCCTTTGAGCAGGAGCCCTGAGTTCAGAAAGACACCCCCCCAAAAAAAAAATTATGCACCAACTCTGTCTGGAGAAGTGCTACCCCTATAAGAGTGAAGATGAAACATTGTGAGCCGCCCCGAGTCTTCGGAGAGGGGCGGCATACAAATCCAAATAATAAAATAATAAATAAATAAATCTCACGAGATTCAAGAGGCCTCAAAAACTGAAAGCCATTCCTTTTCTTGTTAGCCTAGAATGACAGCTGGTTCTTTCCCTATCCCAGTCCTTACAGCCTCCAGGCACTGAGTTAGCACCTTGACAGCAACATCACTTGTCCAGCCAAGTGAAATACATAACAGCGCATTATCAGCCTACCGATGAGAGCTCACACTGTGGTAATGAATGGCTGCATTCAGTGATTGGTGCCACATCTAAACCCCAGATTGGCATATTTCAGAAAGAAGAACCACTCTCTGATGCCCCACCAAGTTTTGACAATTCATATCAGGTCAGTCCTCTCATTCAAGATTAAATCATTCAAGATTAAATCATTCAAACTTAATATCAACCGCTCCAAACTTGACTGTAAAAAATATGACTTTAGCAATCGAGTTGTCGAAGCGTGGAACTCATTACCGGACTCCGTGGTGTCAACCCCCAACATTTTTCCCTTAAACTATCCACGATTGACCTCTCCAGGTTCCTTAGAGGTCAGCAAGGGGCAAGCATAAGTGCATTAGTATGCCTTCCGTCCCCTGTCCAATTGCCTCTCCTATATTTTATATATCTTTTCTTCCATGCATATATTTTTTCCTCTATTCTTCATTTACGTATTCTATTCTCATATCTTTTCTTCTATCCTTTCACTGATATTTACTACTGCGGTGTTCCCTCGATTTTCGGGGGTTCAAACTTTGCGGAACATCTATACCACGGTTTTTCAAAAATATTAATTAAATAATACTTTGCAGTTTTTCCCCCTATACCACGGTTTTTCCCATCCGATGACATCATATGTCATTGCCAAACTTTTGTCTGCCGTTAAAAAACATTTTTAAAATAAAGTTTAATAAATAAACATGGTGAGTAATGATCTAAATGGTTGCTAAGGGAATGGGAAATTGTAATTTAGGGGTTTAAAGTGTTAAGGGAAGGCTTGGGATACTGTTCATAGCCAAAAATAGTGTATTTACTTCCGCATCTCTACTTCACAGAAATTTGACTTTCACGGGTGGTCTCGGAACGCATCCCCCGCGAAAATCGAGGGAACACTGTACATGTTTTTATTCTCTCTAACTTTCAATTTGTATTGGACAAAATAAATAAAATAAATAAATGAGCTAAGCTTTGTTACCTCAGCCTGTATGCATGTTGCTGTTAGACTGGATTAGGGTTTTTATAGGGGGGTTGTTTTAGTTAGGGTTTATAATGGGGTTTTATAACTATAGTTAATATTTGACGTCTTTTTATTATTGTATTACTGTATTGTTTTTATTGTCACAAACCGTCCTGAGTCCTACGGGATTGGGTGGCCTAGAAGTCAATTAAGTTAAATGAAATTAAATTAAACCTTATAGTAATAGCCGAGACTAGGGACTCTTAATGTCAGCCTTGTGAAGTAGCCCAGATAAGAAGCCCATCTAGGAATCGTAGTTTTACCTCTATTGTAAAGTTACAATATCAGTATCGTGCAAGGTGGTCCTCAACTCACGAGGACTGAGACCAAAATTTCTGTTGTTGAGGGAAAACATTTGTGAAGTGAGTTTTGCCCCATTTTACTACATTTCTTGCCACTGGTGCCAAGTGAATTACTGCAGTTGATGAGTTAGAAACCTGGTTGTTAAGTGAATCTGGTTTCACTTGTCAGAAGATCGCATGAGGGGATCACATGATGCCTGGACACTGTGACTGGCATAAGTATGAACCAGTTGCCAAGCATCTGAATTTTAATCACACAACCATGGGGATGCTGAAATGGTCGTAAGTGTGAAAAATGGTCATGTCACTTTTTTCAGTGCCATTGTAACTTTGAATAATCACTAAATGAACTGTTGTAAGTAAGTCGAAGTGTTGTAAGTCAAAGTGTTGTAAGTCGAAGTGTTGTAAGTAAGTCGAAGTGTTGTAAGTAAGTCGAAGTGTTGTAAGTAAGTCGAAGTATTGTAAGTAAATCGAAGTATTATAAGTCGAACTGTTGTAAGTAAGTCGAAGTGTTGTAAGTAAGTCGAAGTGTTGTAAGTAAGTCGAAGTGTTGTAAGTAAGTCGAAGTGTTGTAAGTAAGTCGAAGTATTGTAAGTAAGTCAAAGTATTGTAAGTAAGTCGAAGTGTTGTAAGTAAGTCGAAGTGTTGTAAGTAAGTCGAAGTATTGTAAGTCGAACTGTTGTAAGTAAGTCAAACTGTTGTAAGTAAGTCAAACTGTTGTAAGTAAGTCAAACTGTTGTAAGTAAGTCGTGCCTCTTCTGTCTCTTCCTTTTTACTCTTCCCCAAATTAGGAAGGGTCCGTTCTGAGATGCTGTCTCCATCTCTCCTTCTTTGGACTCCAATTTTGTTGCTCATATCCTGTAGGCTGCAATTATTTTTCCAGTTTCCCAAGGCCATTTCCACCTTATAATTACATCTATCCTCCAAACACCCAGACCTTGGAACCAGGGGTGGGTTCCACTTACCTTCGCCACCAGTTTGCATCGCAATGTTTCATACGTGTCCACTCATGCGATTTCACTTCTGCACATGCTCAGAAGGTAGCCTCAGCACAGCTGAGGAGTTGATTTTTTTTCAAAGCACAGAATGAGGAGAAGCCATCCAAACACAGGAAAATTGGGCGAAAATTCAGAAAAAAAACTTGGTGGTGCACACAGACTGGTATTGACAGAACTGGATCCATGACACCAACGTTACATCACCAGCGGGTCGCTAACCAATCAGGCAATCTGATCTGAACCGAGAGGAACTCACCCCTGCTTGGAATTGAGAAGAATGCAGCATTGGGATTAAAGCTTCTCTTTACCGAAAATGATATGCAAATTCTTAACCTCTACAAGATAGGAAATGGAGTGAATTGGCCACAATCTTTCAAAGTATTCTTTGTTAGAGATTCTCAGCCCTGCTCTATTTTAAATTTATGAACAGCGAAAGATATTATTACCCTACAAATGCTTTCCTAAGAATTAGTGTCATTGAATACAATTGTCTCAACTTCTAAATTTTTAAGGAACATATAATTAGATAGAAGAATGCTCTGCCTTTTAACTGTTGATCCTGATGATCAGTTTTATGGCATGTGTGTAATCGTTGCTGCCGTCTAACTTTAATATTTTGATATTCGACAGTTCTAAGGATGAATATTCACTATTGGCCAGTGGCGGGTTGAACTTATCTACAAATTGGTGCACTACGCATGCATCCTCTTGATTTGCGCACACCCGCTCGTGTGTCCCTCATGCAATTTTGCTTCTGCACCTGCGCAGAAGCAAAAAATCACTGAAATCTCACACGCATAAGTGTCCCCTCATGAGATTTTGCTTCTGTGCATGCTCAGGAAGCAAAAACCCGAAAAATTCAGGAAAAAGGATGGTGCTGCCCAATGGACCGACACTAGCGTAGTCTCACGCAAATTGTGCAATCTGGTGGCTGCTACTGGTATGTACTTACCTACGGCACTGATAATTGGCCAATGGCCATGCATTGTGCGAATTTATATTCAAACAGCTGGTGAAAACTAGGCAACTTCCTGCTCGGTGAAACATTATTTTCTATTATTCCAAAAGCTATTAATAAATAGTGTTATGTCACTGAATCTAAAATGAAAAATATTCATTACTTTACATGAATTTGTCTCTAAAATATATGATATGTCATACATCCCTTGTTAGTAACACAAAAGGAATAATCTTTTTTTTTTTAGTTTATTGTGTTGCTGGCATTAAAATAGAAGCTCAGAGAGGAAGGAATTAAATGTAAGAAAATGAAGCCCTACATTATATGGAAATGCATGAATCAAAAATGCAAATCTATTCATTTCATTTCCTTGAAAACTCTATATCAAAAATGTGGCATTTATCATCCCGTGGAAAAAAAAAAGAAATTTGCAAGAATACTTCAACTTCAGAACTTTTGAAAAGAATTTTCTTGTTTCATAGCATATACGTGTCCTTGGCATCTGTCAACATATACCGAACTTTCTATGCATTCAAAAGCTAAATGAGATACTTGTACTGTATAGGAGACAACCAGGAAATATCCAGGCTTTTGAATAGTTGAAAAAAATATCATGGGAGAATGTAACAGCAAACCACATCTATACCTTGTCAATACAGCCACATGGGCACCTCCATGATGTCACCAAAATCAAATTCAACTTACAGTGTCTTTACTATGTATGTATAAATCATATACTCTGGGTTTGAGGAACTATCAAACAGCTTTGAGATGTTAACTTCAAACCTAAAGGGCAATAGGAGAATCAGTACAGATTCTCAGTTTCAACAAAATTATGGATCCATTTAGAGACTGTCGCTATTTTTCTTTTAATGAAATTAATCCAGATTTCTAGTTTCCATGCTAATAAAGAGCACTCATTGGATGATGATGATGATGATGATGATAACAATAATAATAACAATAATAATAACAATAATAATAATAATAATAATAATAATAATAATAATAATAATAATAATAATTAATTTATTAGATTTGTATGCCGCCCCTCTCTGAGGACTCAGAGTGGCTCACAACAAGTAAAAACATCAAATACAAATACAATGTTAAAACAGTTTTTAAAAACCCTTATTAAAAAACAATCATACAACCCAAACACACCATATATAAAGTCAAGACAGCTAAGGGTATATCAATCCTCCATGCCTGGCGACATAGATGGGTTTTCAAAAGTTTACAAAAGGCAAGGAGGGTGGGGGCAGTCCTAATCTCCAGGGGGAGATGATCCCAGAGGGCCAGGGCCGCCACAGAGAAGGCTCTTTCCCTGGGTCCCGCCAGATGGCATTGTTTTGTCGATGGGACCTGGAGAAGGCCAACTCTGTGGGACCTAACTGGTCGTTGGGATTCGTGCGGCAGCAGGTTGTTCCAGAGGTATTCTGGTCCAATGCCATGTAGGACTTTATAGGTCATCCCCTTATATAGAATGCTGGTGAGACCACATTTGGAGTACTGTGTTCAGTTCTGGAGACCTCACCTACAAAAAGATATTGACAAAATTGAACGGGTCCAAAGACGGGCTACAAGAATGGTGGAAGGTCTTAAGCATAAAACATATCAGGAAAGACTTAATGAACTCAATCTGTATAGTCTGGAGGACAGAAGGAAAAGGGGGGACATGATCGAAACATTTAAATATGTTAAAGGGTTAAATAAGGTTCAGGTGGGAAGTGTTTTTAATAGGAAAGTGAACACAAGAACAAGGGGACACAATCTGAAGTTAGTTGGGGGAAAGATCAAAGGCAACACGAGAAAATATTATTTTACTGAAAGAGTAGTAGATCCTTGGAACAAACTTCCAGCAGACGTGGTTGGTAAATCCACAGTAACTGAATTTAAACATGCCTGGGATAAACATATATCCATCCTAAGATACAATACAGGAAATAGTATAAGGGCAGACTAGATGGACCATGAGGTCTTTTTCTGCCGTCAGTCTTCTATGTTTCTATAACCAACACTTTGAATTGTGACTGGAAACTGATCGGCAGCTAGTGAATAGATAGAAGTGAATGGCTTCTCTCTAAGAAGGGATTTAGTGGCTGAGTTTACACAGCATCCCTAACCAATCTAATTAAAGTGTTAGTAATTAAATTTGTAGCATGCTCTAAATCTTCTCCATTTTAATGTTGTGCTCTTCATATTTGAGGCTTACAGTGTCATACGCACCGATCCCATATGATTAGTTGATGGTTTGGGGTATTGTGCAAGCCCTAAGAATGAGATTATTCAGTAATTGTTTTAAGTGGTTGTGATCCACATTCAACCCTTTTTGATAAACAGGCCTTGTACGCATTTTCTACGTGGATAAAGGTTATTATAAAAAGCAGCATCTGGGACAGGAAGAAGAGTTAATGACTGAGAACAGATGCAAATAGCGTTGGCATCGATACAAAGAGAACTTTAGACATGCCTCAGTTCAGGCTAGTTTCATTTGTATCTCATTATGATTACTTTCGTATTAATCCCTCTGCTAGCTCTGAAGGGCATCAGATAGGATTCCTGCAGTTCATATAAGGATGGCATATATCCATCTGTTTCCTGGCTCATTGTGTTTGTACAGATGACGAAGCTCCATAGACTTCTGTAATCTTTGTAAAAAATAATTGCTGAGTTTAAGTTTTGCATAGAGTTGCCAAAATGTCATCAGAAGAAATAAGTTTCATTGTTTCTTTTCTTTTACTTACCAAGAATAAACTGCCTATTCATGAATATATGAGTGATGGACAATTTATTAAGATCAAATACTTTCTTTTCTTGGATACAGTGATTGCAGAGCTATTCTCATGCTTAACATGATTGCAGCCCATAATAAATATGGAAGGAGGGACATGTTTCTTTTAGGTAACAAAAATAACAACAACAAAAAAACCTAACAAAAATATCAATGGGAGAAGCATTTGGTAGAGGAAAGAGGTTTTCACCACATATATATATGGTGTTTCCCAAAAATAAGACTCAATGGAAAAATAAGCCCTAGCATGATTTTTTAAGCATGCTCGTAATATAAGTCCTACCCCCAAAATAAGTATTTAGTACTGTATTTCCCAGAAAAAAAGACTTCACTGGAAAATAAGACCTAATGCATCTTTTGGAGCAAAAATTAATATAAGACCCAGTCTTATTTTCGGGAAAATACAGGTTTCATATGCATAGCATATTCACATAGCATATAGAATGTGTCTTTGCACTCTGTAGGTTAGTTTACACTAGAAATATACCTCCTGCTGGTGTTACTTCCCACAGCATTTTCCATGAGAAATGTTTGGGAGGGGGGCTTGGTACTCTCTGAGGTTGATTATTTTCTTGAAGACCTTTCATTTCATTACCCAAATTAGGTAACATTGGTGTAGATTGTGACCATATCCATCCCACATACACCTCTAACCCAGACAGGGAAACACCCAATCCCACAAGAAGTTTTGCCCAAGGAGAGCCAGTATATGCCTGAAATTATGGGGGAGGGGGAGAACTCCATTGGGAGCCAGGTTGGGTCTCCGAAATAACTGGCCCTTGTTCTTATAGGATCCAACTAGATGATGGACAGACCTGGTGTCGGCACATAGACCAGCTTTGCCGCCGAACATTAGAACCTTCCATGCCGGTGTCACAAACACATTCATTCCATCATCCAGCACCACACAGTTCAGTTCCCCAGAGGTCATTCCTTCACTGGACAACCAAAACCCAAGATCAGTACCACAAACTCCACACCAGGAACGAATAACACCAGTAGAGGACGATCTCTCTTTGGAAACAAACACAGAGGTCTACCCATAGCCATCACCTGGGGGAAAAGTGACACCACTGTCCTCACCAGGGACCGAACCTTGCCATTCTACAAGACCACACAAGCGTCCCTCATATCTAGAGGACTTTGTGTGCGCAAACCAGGTGGGGAGGGGTGTTATGTCCAGAGGACATTTAGGTATTGTTACCCGCCCCTTATCCTTGGGTGGGAAAATACAGAGACCTGGATTGGTTGGCTTAGCCTGGCAGCAGGGGTTATAAATAGCTGCCAGGCACGGCCATCTTGTTGTAGTAGTTACTCTTAGTCTAGTAGCCATTGCTCTTTGCTGTGTTCAACAATAAACTTTTCAACAGTTCCGGGCCTACTGCTGTCTCATTTTTGAACAAATTTAACATAGAAACATAGAAACATAGATGACATTGGTAATTTGGATAATGAAAAGTCTGCAAGAAAACGACCAACCTCAGAGAGAACTAAATGCAATAGCATTTAGACCTATATACTGCTTCACAGTGCTTTACAGCCAAGCAGTTTACAGAGAATAAGCCTATTGCCCTCAACAATCTGCGTCCCCATTTTACTGACCTCGGAAGGATGGAAGGCTGAGTCAACCTTGAACCTACTGAGATTCTATCTGCCAAACTGCTGGCAGCTGGTGATCAGCATAAGAACATAAGAATATAAGAAGAGCCATGCTGAATCAGGCCAAAGCCCATCGAGTCCGGCATTCTGTGTCACACAGGGGCCCACCAATTGTACATGGGGATCTTGAGCAGAAAGAGAAGGCAAAACCCTCCCTTTCCCTTGACCCTCAACAAATGGTACTCAAGGGAATCCTGCCTGCCTCAACCAACATAGAGGCGGCACTTGGACATCTGTTTCAATAATCACCAATACACTTGGCATCCATGAATCTGTCTAGTACTGCCTTGAAGCTATTCAGACTGTCACGACCTCTTCTGGAAGTGAATTCCAATGACCCTCTGGGTGAAGAAATATTTCCATTTATTTGTCCTCACTTTCTTACCTTTGAGCTTTAGGGAGTGCCCCCTCGTCCTAGTATTGTGTGATAGAGAAAATAATTTTTCTCTAGCCACCTTTTCTATCTCATGCATGATTTTATACCCTTCGATCAAGTCACCCCTTAAACGCCGTCTTTCAAGGCTGAAGAGACCAAGGCGTTGCAACCTGGTTTCATAAGGGAGGGGCTCCATTTCCTTGTTGCCCTTTTTTGCACCTTTTCCAGTTCCATTATGTCCTTCTTGAGGTGAGTAGCTTGCAGTACTGCACTCTAACTACTGCACCACTGAGTCTAAGGACCCCTCATTTCAACCATGAGCTACAAAATTTCCCCTTTATTGATAAGGTTCTTCATTTGAGATTAACACGGGTCATTTCAAATGGGAAGTGTCGAAAATACAAAGGATGCCAATGATAATCCTATCCCAGAGATAGGCAAAGTTGGCTCTTCTATGACACGTGGACTTCAACTCCCAGAATTCCTGACCTAGCATGATTGGCTCAGGAATTCTGGGAGTTGAAGTCCATTGAAGAGCAAACTTTGCCTACCCTTGTCCTATCCCAATGTTTCCTTAAATACAGAGGATAACTGCAAAGCAAGCTGTGACTCTGCCCTCTGCTTTTGTAATCCTGCATGGAGATTCTACAACTTTGGAGTGCTTTGTTTTTAGGTATTGAAAGCAAACACACTTTAATGAACAGCATAATGGATCAGCAGGAAGGCTGGCGGAATGGTACAATGGGCCCACTAGGCTTTTAAAAAAGCTTTCCCCAAGCTGAAGCCAGAGCATGTTGATGGATAATAACAGAATTGTGGTCTGAGTCATCTGGAGATTGGGAAAAGTTGCATTAGAGAGACCAAAGAGATGTGCTAAAAACCCTAATCGGACCCTGTTTTTTTATGAACAGAACAAACTGGGTTTTTTAAAGAAACAAAACAAAACACTACCTAGTCCTTGGCCAAGCACAGATGAAGGATGAATGAGATAAGATCCCAAAGTGGTCCATGAATCTGTTTTGAAAGCATCTTGTGATTTGCACGTGGGAAAGTGGAGCTCTTATTCTGAGGCTGATTTTGTATATATTTCTTGTAGTACCGTTTCTAAACCTTCCAATTTATTCATTTATTTAATTTTTATGCCGCCCTTCTCCTTAGACTCAGAGCGGCTTACGACATGTTAGCAATAGCACTTTTTAACAGAGCCAGTGTATTGCCCCCACAGTCCGGGTCCTCATTTTACCCACCTTGGAAGGATGGAAGGCTGAGTCAACCTTGAGCCGGTGATGAGATTTGAACCGCTGACCTTCAGATCTTCAGTCAGCTTCAGTGGCCTGCAGTACAGCACTCTACCTGCTGCGCCACCCCGGCTCCAATATAGAGGGGAGGGGATTTGTTTTATTAAGTTGTGCAAATTATTAACATTATTGTAGTCAAAGAGTTCTGAAAATAGAGCCGTAAAGTTATTCTGGCTCAGTGGTGGAGTCAAAATGTAGTCAAAATCCACCAGAAGGCTGTTTCCTCCCTCAGTGCAACTTAGCTTAGGTGGCATAGAGTGAAAACAACACCATACCCTAAAGTGTGCTTAGGAAGCTTCAACAAATCTTCATAACAGGAGTCAATGTTTATGCCAATTGCTTTGGAACTGTGCCTAGAAATAATCGGACCAGTCTACTCGGAAGCTAGTAGACACCATGCAAGCTTAGCTGAAAGGATTTGATTTTTCAGCTGAAAATATGATATGACATTTGATTCCGGTAAGTAGTCTTCTCCTAGCAGAATATCCCACTCTGAGAAAGGTACTTACATATTTGGACATTGCTGCCCCACTTTTCTTTATAATACATCAAAAGCAGCTTACAACAATGCTTTTAAAATCCAAATAGCTGAAAACAATTTCCTCTAATAAGAGGACAAAACAAGGAGAAAGGGACTAAAAACAATGTCCTGCATTAAAACCTGGATAGAGAAAAAGCTCTGTGCAGAAGGCCTGATGCTTAGAGGATTCAGCTACAGATGTTCACGAAGGATGTTCTTTCCTCTGGGGAATGTTTATGTTATGCAACCGGCCTTCCTTTCTCATGGGGGTCCATGGGTAGTTCTTTCTTCCTGCATTCTCCAGCATTGTTTTGCACCAGAAGAATTTTGTCGCAGAGAAAAGACAGACCAACTGCCTCCCTCTGCATTTGCTACAACTTCATTCCCACACTAAGTCTTATTCCGTTCTGGCTTATCACATTGTGTGAGGTCAAAAAGGCCACTTTGGGTTTAAAGGTGTCGGCTGTGCCTTGATGATTTGTGTGTGAATATTTGTGTCTCTTTAATGTACATAACGACATACAAAGAGAGGTTGCTGGAACTGGCCATGGATAGTCTGGCTAAAAGGAGGGCCAGAGGGGACGTGATAGCAGTATACAGATATTTGAGGGGTTGCCACAGAGAGGAGGGGGTCACACTATTTTCCAGGGCACCAGAGGGTGAGACCAGGAGCAACGGATAGAAACTGACAAAGGAGAGATTCAACCTGGAAATAAGGAAGAACTTTCTGACAGTGAGAGCAATCAACCAGTGGAATGGCCTGCCAGCAGAGGTTGTGAACACCCCATGACTTGACACATTCAAAAAGAAAGTGGACTGCCATCTGTCTTGGGTGGTATAGGGTTTCCTGCTTGAGCAGGGGGTAGGATTTGATCACCTGTAAGTTCCCTTTCAACTCAAACAAGCAAACAGACAGACAGACAGACAGACAGACAGACAGACAGACAGACAGACAGACAGACAAGCAAACCATGGCTGGATTTAAGCATGACATGGTTACTTCGGTTCTAGCCTTTGGTATTATATGCTATTGAGTTTTGTTCAGCACACCATAGTTGATGGCTCAGCAAAACAGTTGAAGTCATTGAGTAAATTGAGGAGAGGGAATAGCTTAGACGGTGTTGTGGTTAGCTCTGGCCCAGCTCCTGCCCCAAGGAATGTGCAACATCCACATGCTGCAGGCCTGTTTTGCTCCCGATAGAATCTGCCGACGAAGCCTCCTTTGACCAAGGAAGCGTGAGTGACAGGGAAGAGGGGAGTTTGGCAGACAGCCCAGGAGGAGATCAATCATCTGTATCATCCCTGGATTCTGAACAAGAATTAATGACACATCCATGCATGCGTAGAGTGATTCATAGGAGACAACAACTGAAGGATTATTACCAGAGAAAATGAGGCCATCTGTGGTTGGGTGGGGCTGCTGTAATTAGTGCTACAGATAAAAGTGCAGCCTGATGTTTTAGCCTTATGGCAGTTTATCTGATTCATCGTTTCGTCAAGATCGTGGTTTTTGTGCTGTTCAAGATAGTGTGTGGACTCTCTGGACTTTAGAATTGGACTCAATTTCCCAGTTATTGGGTGAGCAATTGGACTGCATTTAACCTGTGCCTTGTGTGTACCAGAAAATCCCTTTGACATTTAAAAAGGGAGCTGTTTCTGTTTTTCTGTTTATAAA
This sequence comes from Erythrolamprus reginae, assembly GCF_031021105.1. Classification (NCBI taxonomy): domain Eukaryota; kingdom Metazoa; phylum Chordata; class Lepidosauria; order Squamata; family Dipsadidae; genus Erythrolamprus; species Erythrolamprus reginae. The sequence goes on along the minus strand of NC_091951.1, from coordinate 167,781,299 downwards.
AACTTTTGGGTTTTCCTTTTATCGTGTGGTGTGTGTCTTCCTGGACTAATTACCCTGTAATTAAGGGCGGTTGAAACACCCTGACAGAACAGACAGGAACTTTTTATTCAATTTATAGCCCACATTTCCAGTAAGCACTTCTTCCTCCATTTCCCCCCACATCAATTAACATTATAGGAGAGGTTAGGCAAGCAGCTGACATAAAGTCTCTAGTAAGCTTCCATATATGTGGTGGATCTGAACTCAGGTCTCCCAGATTTCCATTCCATTCTGAGTTAAGCAGAGTTTCCTAATTCCATTTCTGAGCAGCGTTTCTTGGTTGGATGGCTGGTTGGGGCATTGGCCCTGGAATTGGGAAAAGAGGGGGCCCTGGAGTAGATTTTTGGAAAATGTGATCCTTAGCGGAGGGAGTTAATTCAGAGTCCTGGGGAGGAGGATGACAGATACGAGCAGCTGAGTAGAACTGAAAGGGAGCGAGGAAAGAGGCAGCTCCAAGGAACATAGTGACACTGATATCTCAGCCTGGAGACTGTATTTTGGCTGGCACAAGAGGTGGACTCCATAGGCCTTTCACTGGGCCTGCAGAGGACATGTTTTTAAGGCAACAGGATGGATGAGGGACTATTTGGACCAAGAAAGTCCAATTGTTTTTGAAAAGCACCTTTGGGACAACCAAAGCATTTAACCCGTTAGATCACTGCTATCATTTCGCCCCAGTGAAACTAGACATACCCAATTCCTGCAACCATTTTCCATATGTTTTAATCTCCAGTCCCCTAATCATATTTTTTGCCCTTCTCTGCATTCTTTCTAGACTCTCAATGGCTTTTAAACCATATTTTCATATTATATGAGTATATATATATTCCAGAGTATAAGACACATCATTTTCTTCCCTAAAACAGGCTGAAAATTTGGGTGTATCTTACACTCTGAATGTAGCTTATTCGAAGCTTTTCCCCCCAGCCCTAACTAGGTGCTAATGATATTCTCAGCAAATAAGGTTTTTTCAAGCCCTAAGTCTTTGCAGGCTTGTTTTCATTTCAGCCATAACGTGGTGTTAACAATCTTCCTGGGTTGCAGTATTTATTTTTATTCACACTCCCTCAAAGTAGTTTTTCCTGCCCTAAGTCTTTTCAGGCTTGTTTTCATTCCTGCTCCCTCTGAAAAAGTTTTTTTCCAGCCCTAATCAGGTGATAAAATAATGTGTGAAGCTGAACAGATAAGGATGCTTGCTAGATGAATACCTGGTAGGTAGATTTTCCCCTTATTTTCCTCCACTCTGAAAAATATGGTACATTCTTGGTGACCAAAACTGGATCCAGAGTTGTTGTTGTTGTTGTTATTATTATTATTATTATTATTATTATATATATTAATATATAACATTTTAAGCTCTGCTGTGTTAAAAGGGTGCCCAGAAATGAGCACTGAAGGACAGAAAGATCTATGTACATATACACAAAATACACAGAGTATGTGTACACATCCTGGATGATGTTCTCTGAATTTTCAGCATCGCACTTTCTCTTAGGACAGTTCATCCATTTCGAAACTCACTCATTTTGTGCTGAAACAAAACAGAATATCACACTGATATTTGCTTGAAGGATCTTCTGAGAGGTTTGGAGAGCCTCTAAAACAGGTATCGACTCTGCCAGGCTATAAGCCCACTGAGTGTATCTGATGCCATTCTTTTTTGCAGCAAGACATTAGTTGCCCAGGTGATATTGAGTCATCCTTTGAAATAAATCTAGCCAGAGGGATAAAACTCGGCCATGAAGTGGGATCAGGGAGCCATTCACATTCATTGCTCTACTCCCACAAGCCTTCGGAGAACCAGTACAGTGGTACCTCATGATACGAACTTAATTGGTTCCAGGAGGAGGTTCGTAAGGTGAAAAGTTTGTAAGACGAAACAATGTTTCCCATAGGAATCAATGTAAAAGCAAATAATGCGTGCAAATCCTTCAGGAAAATCCCAAACTTTAGAAGGGAGGCGAACAGAGGGCAGGGAGGAGCAGCTAAAGGGGGCGGGTGGAAGAAGCAAGGCTAGGCTAAAGGGTGAGTGGGAAGGAAGAAAGGCAAGGGGGGTGCCCCTCCCCTTTCTTTCTTCAAAAGACACCCTTTCAGTGCCTGTGCAAGCACACTGTTCTCCTAATTTTTTAAATGCAAACTCTTTCCTCCTCCAAGCCGCCCCTCCCTTTTCTTTCTTCAAAAAAGGGGGGGGAAAGAAACTCCTTCATCCCAGAAGCAGCGGCTTGGGTTTGTAAGGTGAAAATAGTTCGGAAGAAGAGGCAAAAAAATCTTAAACACCGAGTTCGTATCTCGAAAAGTTCGTTAGAAGAGGCATTCGTAAGATGAGGTACCACTGTATATCTAAGTTCTGAATGGTTTCGTTCTGTTTCTGGAGCACATTGACAGAGAGGCAGAAAAATAGGGATCCAGAAGCACTTAAGCTGACCTGAAAGCAGGAATACAGCCACATCCTGTTTGAAACCAAAACTCAGGTGAGGCTGAAAAAGTGACAGCGAGACTTGTCATAGAGTTCATAGAGATGCTCAACCTGATGGGAAATCAGACCAAGCAGTAGAAGAGACAGAATACTGTGGATGAATTTCTCAGGAAAGAAGAATGAGGTAGAGGCAGATGGGCCACCAGATGGACAGAATACCTAAATCAAGAGTAGGCAAATTTTTTTTTTCAGCTGAGGATTGCATTCAGTCTTTGTCCCCTGTGCTGATACCATTTTTTTTTTAAGACTGGGAAGAAAAATTGAGAGGTGGCTAATAGGAAGAAGAGAAAAACAGGAAGGCTGCAAAAAAACAAAAAACAAAATGACATTAGACAGGAATTAAATGAATGTTGTTTTTTTTCAAAGACTTACACTTTTTTCCTCCACCACTGACGGAAAAAAAACCTGACAGCTGAATTGTCTGTTGCTAAATTATGGTTAGGATTGAGGAAGACCACTGAACAGCATCTGGAGACACATGTAGCCTGCAAGCAGAAGTTCTTTGCACCCCTGTCGTAAATTTAATCTAATCTGCCACTTTCTTGCTGCATCACCAGGCAAGCCCCTTCCAAACAGATTGAAAGAGAAAAAATGCCTACAGTTGACCCATTTTTATTTATTTTATTTTATCTATTATATTTGTCAAACAAGTATAGAATTATAGTTTCTATTAACATAACAAAGTATAAAGAAGTGATACAAAGAATAATAGGACAGAAGGACAGGGACGGTAGGCACAATAGTGTGCTTATGCATGTCCCTTACAGACCTCTTAGAAAAGGAGAGAGGTGCACAGCAGATAATTTAAGGTTGAAGATTTTGGGGCTGGGGGAAGAAACAACAGAGTCAGGTAGCGAGTTCCAGGCATTGATCACTCTGTTGCTGAAGTCATATTTTCTGCAGTAAGGTTTGGAGCAATTTACATTTAGTTTGTATCTATTACGTGCTCTTGTTGTTGAAGTAGTCACTAACAGCAACATTTAAAGGGACCAAGAGATTCTTAATGCCATATGTAGTGTTGAGTGAACCCAATAAAGTTTGGGTTCGGCGAACTCACCCGAACTTTGCCATGAAGTTCGGGTGGATTCGCCAAACCCGAACCCGAACCCGAGCAGCAGCAAGCCGCTGTGGCGTCCTTTTCTGTAAAAATAAACAAGGAAGTGGGGAATTCCCACCTCCTTTTGCTTCCTTTTATTTTTATGGAAAAGGATGCCACAGCGGCGCTGCAAGCAAAAGTAGGTGGGGAATCCCACGATGGGATTCCAGGGGCGGGGCTTTGACGTCACGGAGACTACTTCCTGGCCAGCCAAAACAGGGAGGGAGGAGTCTCCATGACATCAAAGCCCCACCCCCAGAATCCCTTTGTGGGATTCCCCACCTCCTTTTACTTGTGGCGCTGCAAGCAAAAGGAGGTGGGAAATCCCACAATGGGATTCCCCGCTCTCCTCCTGAGTGGCAGCATTTTGCGGTGTTCGAGCAAACACCGAACCCGAACCTGAACCTGAACTTTACCCCAACTTTTTTAAAAGTTCGGGTTCGGGTTCGGCATGTTTGGTTCGCCCAGTTTGGTTCGCCCAGCACAAGTCATATGTCCAAATTCAATGGCCTGACACTTAAAATGCCTTAGGTAGGAATTAGACTTCTGCAGGACAGGGAATGTACTGTAGGTGTCTGTTGTTCAGTGATGGTTGCATAGCTGTGGGATTTATACTTTCACAAATGTTAATATTCTGGCTAAGGAGCACTCAAATAACAAAGCACAAAAAACTTCCCAACAGAAAATTGGATCAACCAATGAGTATGCAGGGATGTGCATCTCCAACACAATATGTAGTTGAAATTTGGGAGATGTGCACATTGGCCCGTCTGCCTACCATCTACAGCCTACACTCATCAACAAACCTCTTTGCTGAGTAGTATGGGTCCACAGTTATGCACACTTGTGGACAAATCTAAAACAAGCTTAAGGATGTATGACCACCAGGGGGCAGTAGGAGATACATAAATAATTTATTTCCTCTGTGTCCCCTTTTTATGTAAGAGATTGCTATTCTAAAGTCATTTTTTCTTTTTTCCTTCCCAAGAACCCATGAGTGGGACACCTACTTTTGGATCCTTCTCCTGGTAGATTGCGGCTACGTAGATGCCAGGTATTCTGCCCCAGCTACGGACCAGAAAGAACGCAGCACACACAAAGTCTGTACAAACATTAGTTTACTAATTTAGGACTAACTAATGAGCTTTCTTCATCAGTGGAACAACTTGCTTTCAGAAGTTGTGAATGCTCCAACACTGGAAGTTTTTAAGAAGAGATTAGATAACCATTTATCTAAAGTGGTGTAGGGTTTCCTGTCTAATAGCAATAGCATTTAGACTTATATACCATACCATAGTGCTTTTCCAGCCCTCTCTAAGTGGTTTACAGAATCAGTATATATTGCCTCCAAAAATCTGGGTCCTCATTTTACCCACTTTGGAAAGATGGAAGGCTGAGTCAACCTTGAGCTGGTGGTGAGATTTGAACTGCTGAACTGCAGCTAGCAGTTAACTGAAGTAGCCTGCAGTGCTGCACTCTAACCACTGTGCCACCCCAGCTAATCAGCGGGTTGGACTAGAAGATCTCCAAGATCCCTCCCAACTCTGTTATTCTGTTAATTAGCCAGAAACTAGCAGCCAAGATCATCAGTTCAATTGAAGCTGCCACAGTTTCCATTCTGTGGAATCTCTGGAACAGATGTGGCAGGTAGGATGGCATTCTGAATAGAAAGGTGTGGGACTTGGATGACAATTTTATTGCTCCTTGGGAGGACCCAGCTAGCAATTTAGTCACTACCACACCCAAGTGCTTTTCTTGGATGGATGACAGGGCACGTATTGCAGAAAACAAAGGAAGCACCCTTCTTACATCCTATTTGGAACTATCCATGAATATAGAGATAGTCCTTGACTTTCAGTTCATTTAGTGACTGTTCAAAGTTACAACGGCACTGAAAAAAATGACGTATGGCCAGTGAAGGGCTGCAAAAATTTTTACTACCACACTGTGGGCGTGGCTTATTTTGTGGGTGTGGCTTGCCGACCATGTGATCAGATGGGAGTGGATTGACAATCATGTGACTGGGAGTGGCTTAAAGGTCATGTGACTGGCTTAAAGGTGGCCAACTTGATGTCACTCACGTCAAGGGTTTGGGTTAGAGTGCCTGGCCTTTCCTCACCTCAAAGAGATACAATTTCCCTATCTATTTACTGTTACTGGACATCCAAAATATTTAATTCTATGTATATATGCCATGTGTGACTATACATACTACAGGCACACAAAAATATACGTTATCTATTATATAAGCTGTATGTGTATACACACACACACACACACACAGAGCTCTGCTTAAGTTATACACATTTACCCTCATTTACTGCGACAGGAAAAACATACTCAGAGCCCAGAAGGGAAAAAAGAAAAAAAAATCAAAAATTTTCTACCGGTTCTCCGTACTTGACCAAACTTTTTCTACCTGTTCTGTGTACCTGACCTACTTGTAGGAGCCCATCACTGCTTATGACTGTTTTTCACAGTTGTAACCTTTGCAGCACTCCCATGATCATGTCATCAAATGACAATTGCATGTAACAATGTACTAGAGGATCACCATAAGTGAACTGCTGGACAATGCTACGTGGTCTGGTGTGTGGATGCTAGATGGTTCAGGTGGGAAATTGTGGTGGGTTGAGCATGTTCTTTCGGATTGTTATGTATGTTGAGATTGGTCTTTGGCGTCATATGAATTTCGTTGCATGGCTACAATATGTGTATACTTATAATGACAATAAAGTATTTATTTATTTATTTATTTATTATCTATCTATCTATCTATCCATCCATCCATCCATCCATCCATCCATCCATCTATCTATCTATCTATCAACTGGTTCATCCTTATGATCTTTGCAGTGTCCTGGAGTCATGTGTGATCACCTTTTGTGACCTCCTGACAAGCAAAGTCAATGGGGAAGCCAGATTCACTTAACAACCAGGTTACTAACTTATCAACTGCAGTGATTCACTTAACAATGGTGGCAAGAAATGTCGTTTGAAAAAAGCCAAAACTCACTTTACAAATTCTCACATAACAACAGAAATTTTGGGCTCAATTGTGGTCGTACATCGAGGACTACCTGTGTATACAACATACACTGGGAGAATTATGCCACCTCCTCACTTCTCTGCAGGCCAAGGAGACCAGGTATCAATACGGATGGACCTCTGCCTATTTCACTGTTGTGTTGTGGCAGCTGCTGTCAGCCTGCCTCTTTGGCCTTCAGGTGTCTCTGGTCAAGCGATCCCAGGTAATGTTCATTATCATTTTTGGACAACCGGACACACCTTTGATGTTAACATCAACTGGATAAAGCCAGTTTTCCTGAAAATTTCTTCTTTGAAAAACTAAAATAACCTTTGTCTTATTCTTCCAGCATTTCCTAAAATGCTTTACTATTGTTCAAATTCTGCAGCAGGAGTCAGAGGCGGCCTCTCCAATGGGACTGTAGTTTTGTACCGATGGATGGTGGATGAGCAGCCATTCTTGCTCAGACCTGCTCAGTGCATTAGACCAGTGTTTCCCAACCTTGACAACTTGAAGATATCTGGACTTCAACTCCCAGAAGTCCCCAGCCAGCGAATGCTGGCTGGGGACTTCTGGGAGTTGAAATCCAGATATCTTCAAGTTGCCAAGGTTGGGAAACGCTGCATTAGACCATTGATCAGGCTGAGTTCACTCCATGCACCCCTAGTAGTTGGTGTGTTGTGTGTCTAGCCAGTTTACGTAATTTTTGGCCAAGCATTGTGGCAAGAGTAGGCAAGTCCTTCCAAAGACAATTATTGAAATGGGCAAAATTATTTACTGCTATTTTGAGACAGAAAGTACATTAGCAACACAAAAGCATACAAATATACATTAGCATACAAATCCAATAAACAAACAAACAAACAAACAAACAAATAAATAAATAAAAGACACACACCCATTGTCAATTTCAGAACAGAATATCCTGGCTTCACTCATGCATCATATGATAATGCTACCTTTACAACATAAACTTAGAGAACAAGATAACTAATTATGGATTATTCAATAAATCATGATTAATTAATCATGGTGGGCCAGGGTGGCGCAGTGGTTACAATGCTGAACTGCAGGCTTCTTCTGCTACCTGCAGGCTGCCTGCCGTACTGCAGTTCAAATCTCACCAGGCTCAAGATTGACTCATTGTTCCATCCTTTCGAGGTGGGTAAAATGAGGATCCAGATTGTTGGGGGGGCCATATGCTGATTCTGTAAACTGCTTAGAGAGGGATGTAAAGCATTGCGAAGGGGTATATAAGTCTAAGTGCTATTATTATTAAACAAAGCATGGGTTAAACTGAAGTGCAAACCCAGAAACAGGAATGCTACTAAAGATAGACCTTCTTCTCAGGATACAATAGTGCAGTATAAAACAAAAAATGACTAAATAAGTAGTGCTTTAAAAGTTCATAAGTTACTGCATGTTTCGGAGTATAAGATGCACCGGAATATAAGATGCACCTTAGTTTTTGGAGAGGAAAATAGGGTGGGGGGGAATCTGCTTACCAGGTATTCATCTGGCTAGTGTCCTTAGTCTGGTCAGTTTCAGCACAATATTTTATCCCCTCGCTAGGGCTTTAAAAAATCTTATTCGGAGTGATTAGCAATGAAAAAAGCCTGCAAAGACTTAGGGCTAGAATAAAACCTTCTGAGACAATAGCAATAAAAAAAGCCAGCTGGCCAGTGTCTCATTAGGCTTTGATGAAAAAAAGCTTCAAAAAAAGCTATATTTAGAGTATAAGGCACACCCAAATTTTCAGCCTCTTTTAGGGGGAAAAGGTATGTCTTATCCTCCAAAAATATGGTAAGACACACTCTATTCAACTACTGCCTGGGTTTGTCCGATGCCACAAATAATAAACAAATCATACTGGCTAAATTCAGAGAACATATTAGATTGAAGTGGGGTTAACAAGTATATAACTCATTCTTTTCTTTAATCTACACTATGGTTGTTTCAGTTAAACAGAGTACAGATAGTCCTTGACTTACAACCACAACTAAGCCCAAAATTTGTTTTGCTGAACAAGATAGTAGTTAAGAGATTTTTTGATCCATTTTAGAACTATTTTGCCACGGTTGTTAAGCAAATCATTGCTGCTGTTAAGTGAATCACATGGTCATTAAGTGAATCCAAATTCCTCCATTGACTATTTGTTGGAAATCAGATGGGAAGCAGCTTAATTGCAGCTACTTTGGATGGGTTAACAGCCAGTACGAGTCCATGAAATAATAACTGCTGACTAAATGCTGACTAAATAGTCATGTAGATAAGATATCAGCAATCTTATGATGGTTGGCAAAATGCCCAGAAGCAATTTGCAGGAAAAATGCCAAGAGAGAGAACAAGAGCCATTTAGTGTCAAGACACGAAGGTATATGAACAAAGTTGTTTCCTGCAAATTGGCTCTTTCATCATCATTCTTTGAATAGGCTAGGGGAGTAGCCAATTAACCCCAAGCCTTACTTTCGAGGAGATCTCCTCCTGAAGAACTATTCCTGCCTTTTGAAAGCTCTCTGTGCTAGTGCATTGAGAATAGGCTCCTCCTCTTCTTCTTTGTCACTGATGGAAGCTTCTGGAGGTTCTGAAGGCCCTGGCTGAATCTATGCTTCTGGCACCAAGTCCTCTCCAGCCTCCTCACTGTCTGATTCAGGTACCAGCTGCACAGGCAGCGCGTCTCCCCATCAACTTCTGTGCTGCTGGAATCAGCTACCAGCTGCATGAGTTGCTGGCAGGCCACAATAGGTGGGTGCTAACTTTCTACAATCTGAATCCCTTCAAAGCGAGATGCTTAAAAGCCATGGCTGCTACAAATGTACTTGGTTGCAGGTATCCATTTTGTGCAGGATGTACATTTTCTCAAAGAGATCTTCTAACCTCATTAGCATTCCTAGCCAGTCAGTAGGTCATGAAGTCTAGGAAGGCAGCCAGACCAGTATAATATACAGCACGCCGTATTCTTCTTCAAGACAGGAATTTGCGCAATGGTTTATTTCTAACTTCAGTTATTTGCTTTGGCGGAGACCAGCTTTCAGTTGGAAATAATGTTGTTTCTTTACTTTATACCAATATTACTATAATTAGCCCTTATGTATTGCGAGAAGGCTAGAAATTAACTCACCCTCTGAGTGTTGAAAGCCACAGGTTGAAAGCTGTTTCCTTTGTCACTTCAGCCAGGCTGGATTACAGAACAAGGTCTGACACATCTTAAACAAATAATAAATCACATTGCTACACATTTTCTACTTGAAATGGTGTTGTGAAACAATCCGCAGGAATTGTCCTCAAGCTGGAGCCCTCGACATCTTTTGCAACTTTGGATCTTGTTGCAGGAAGTCCTCAACCGATGGCCACAATTGGGCCCAAAATTTCTGTTGCTAAACAAGACATCAGTTTGGTGAGATTTGCCACATTTTACGACCTTTTTTTGCCACCCTTGTTAAGTGAATCACTGCGGTTGTTAAGTTAGTAACATGGTTAAGTGAATCTGGCTTCCCCGTTTGATTTTGCTTGTCAGGCGTTTGCAAAAGGTGATCACATTGTAAGGGCCCCAAATGTACTTCAGTCACCAGAATGCCAAACAGAGACTCAAGAAAAGACTTGGAAAAAATACCAGGCTTTATTTGTACAAAGAAGAGCTGGGTAGACCATTCCACAACAATCAAACAAAAAGCATGCAGTGAAAGGCCACACCTCGGGGAAGGTTTGGTGTCCTTATTTACCTTCAGAGACATCAGCTTAGTTCCCAGTTCTGGCCCCCTGGCCCATGTCTTCCTTGTAGCCCTGCATTGGTTGTGGCCTGCCAGTGGCCCATGCAGTTAATGGCGGATCCCGTTCAAGAGGAGACCAAATTGGTAATGCACCAACAGCCTGTGCAGCCAGCACTCGACTCGGAGAATGGGGAGGATAGTGAGACTCAGTGCCAGAGGCAGAGGTTCAGTCCTAACCTCATAGCACCTCATAGCACCTCATAGCAGCGATGAGAAAGAAGAGGCTTCTCCTCTTCTTGATGCAAGAGTTTGCAGAGCTGCCAAGAGACAGGAATGGTGACTCCAGAGGAGGTCTCCTTGGGAGTAAGACTGGGGGCTAATTGGCCACTCTCCTAGTCTACTTAAGAACAGTAGAGGCAGCTGAAAGGCTGCAGGAAACAATAGTTTTGACTTGTGAGTGTCTTATGAATCCCTGTTTCTCTGCTTCAGATTTCTTATCATGGAAGACTCTTGGGCATTTTGCCAAGCTTTTGGAAACTACGTGAGATAGCAAGAACTAACTGCATTGCTTTGAGCTAAGGCTGTTTGAAGTTAAACAGTTGGTAATGAAGATTAATTAGCAGCTGATTTTTTTGCCAGAAAGGATTGCTTTTTGATTCGTGCATGTGTCTCCACTGCTAAGCCAGTTATTAGCAGTGGTTCACTGATTAAATTAAGTTCGTTCAAACTATGTGTTTGTTACATTTGCAACTGGGGGCAGAACACAAGGAACAGGGAGGCTGAGTGCTTAGCGACAGAGGGGCTGGGTGTTTAGCAACACAGGTATTTGCCTGATGTAACCTTGCCAATCCATGACATACCCCACTTCTTGAAATATGCATCAGGCACCGAGTTATACAAAAAACAAGATAACAGAAGTTAGATCACTGATAGAAGTAAATGGCAGGGGCAATCCCAATTCTTAGCAAAGCAATTCTTACAAAAGTAAAATAGCAAGTTAAACTAGCATCAATGATTGTGGAGGAAACCTCTTGATCCAGGAACAGGTGCAACTGGTGTGCCATTCTAAGATAGGCAAAGGACCCCTGGCCATAACTTATAGCAGAGTGCATGAGCTCAAGAGGAACAGAGAGAGAGAGAGAGAGAGAGAGAGAGAGAGAGAGAGAGAGAGAGAGAGAGAGAGAGAGAGAGAGATTGTACACCTATGTCATTTTGACCCTGCGTTGTCCTGCAGTAGATCTGGCTTCATTGTGACCTCACAGCTCTTATTCTGCCAATTATTAAGCATATCAAGCCAGTGTAGTAAATTGTTAGCCTAGAGCAGTTATGGCAAACCTATGGCCTGGGTTCCACAGGTGGCACATGGAGCCATATCTGCCGGCACGCAAGCTATTGCCCTAGCTCAGCTCCAGCACACAGGTGCGCACCAGCCAGCTGATTTATGACTCGCACGGACACTCTGGGAGGGCATTTTCAGCTTCTGGAGGGCCTCCGGGGGATGAGGGAGGGCGTCTTTGCCCTCCCCAGGCTCCATGGAAGCCTCTGGAGCCTGGGGAGGGTGAAAAACGGGCCTTCCCTGCCAGAAGTTGGGAAATGGGCTGTTTTTGACCTCCAGAGGGCCTCCGGGACTCGCACAGGTGCACATGGATTTTTGGCACTCGAGGGAAAAAAGGTTCACCATCACTGGCCTAAAGCCATGAAGCCACCACATTCCTTAATACCGCAAACTGCATATCACTAAGTCTTGGTCCTTTCCTAACTTTAGATGAAACTTATGTTCTCAATAATTACACAGAAGCAGTTTTTCACTTCTGACTCAGCGTCCCTATGTTCTGTTTAGAAATTCCTGGGAATTTCAATTAAAAGGAGACATGCAATGATGTCCAGGGATGTTTCTACTACATAAACTGAGCTGAACAGAATATCAGAATTCTAGTCACACCCAGAACAACACAGGCAAATCCTGGTTAACCTCTTATTAGCTGGAAAGAAAGTTCCCAGCTGGATGCATTTCTACTTTTGGAATTACAATATTCTATAAGTTCAAGATTAGAAGCCTGATGGGCGGCTTCCATCCAACAAACCCTGGGTTTGATTGCATATTTGTACCCAGATTATCATTAAGTCTTGTACGTTATGATTCTTGATGAACTTATCTATTCTTTTGTGTACACTGAGAGCATCTGCACCAAGACAAATTCCTTGTGTGTCCAATCACACTTGGCCAATAAAGAATTCTATTCTGTTCTTTCTGTTCTATTGTGCCAACAGTAATTTGCACATACAAACCTAGCAGTAGTTTTCCTCCCCCCTCCTCCCTCTCCTCCTGAAACTTGTTTCACTTCTACTAGTAGTAGAACCTCCACTGAGCTTCAAAAGATGTTTTCTGTTGGATTAAAAGTATATTTGTTCATCAGCTTTGGGATTCTGGTTGTTGTTTTAGGAAAATAACTTTTTCTTCCCACGGGTTCGCACCTTTTAGAAGAGCCTTCCTCGACCTGTTTTTTAGATCAGCCACTTCCAACAGACTTTGCTTGAGAGATCATTTGCAACATCCTTGAATACAGCTCATCTGTCTGGAACCCACACCGCATTTCGGACATAAACACTCTTAGAAAATGTCCAGAGATACTTTTCTAGAAGAGCTCTTCACTCCTCCACTCGCAACAGAATATCCTATGCAACTAGACTTACAATCCTAGGTTTAGAAACCTTAGACCTATGTCGCCTTAAACACGACCTAAGCATAGCCCATAAAACCATCTGCTACAATGTCCTTCCTGTCGATGACTACTTCAGCTTCAGCCACAACAACATATGAACACACAACAGATACAAACTTAAAGTAAACCGCTCTAAACTCGACTGCACGAAATACAACTTTAGTAACTGAATAGTTGATGCATGGAACTCACTACCAGACTCTCTAGTATCATCACCTAACCCCCAAAACTTTACCTTTAGACTATCCACTGTTGACCTCTCCCGATTCCTAAGAGGTTAATAAGGGGCACGAATAAGTGCACCAGAGTGCCTTTCGTCCCCTATCCTAATGTTTCTTTTTTACTTGTATCAGGTACGTATATAAATATTGTTATACCTTTGTATACCACCAATACATACTTGACTAAATAAGTAAGTAAGTAAGTAAGTAAGTAAGTAAGTAAGTAAGTAAGTAAGTAAGTAAGTAAGTAAATAAATAAATCTCTTAAACTCTTCAACCATATCTACTCAGCTCTGGGTTGGGGAAGAATGCTACAGGGGCATTGCTAGGAAAAGAAATGGCATCACCTGTAGAACTGAACTGTTTGTTTGTTTGTTTGTTTGTGTTCCAGATTATTATTTATTTCTCTTCCCCCCCCCCCCGCAACTAGCTGCCAGCTAAATTTAGAGCCTCTTCTTGGTATCACGCTACATGGCATGGCTTAAATAACTGGCTCAGTTATGTTTACAAAGTGGGAGCAACTGCAACAAATGCAAAGCGTTGAGCAAGATGCCATTAACTCTGCCATCCCTGTAGGAGAGCAGGAAAGTTTGCACCCTGATGCCCTGAAGCAAAACAAAGGGATTGGCTTCTACCCCTAGAGGATTGTCCAGTGAGGTGATGCAAATGAGGATGAAGGCCCAAGAAGCAAGTAGGAGCCATCCGTTTTTATGGCACCAGGATGCTGAGTTCAGTGTCTTTCTTTTTTGGAGAGTAGGATAAAAGGCCATTCTGTCACTTACTCCTTCCTCAGATTGCAGATGCAGTTGGTTCAGGTTACAGGTAGTCCTCAACTCCAAAATTTATGCTGTTAAGTGAGAAATTTATTAAGTGTGTTTTGCTAGATTTTACTATCTTTTTTTTTTTGCCACATTTGTTAAGGGAATCATTACAGTTGTTAAAGTAATAACAGGGTTGCTAAGTGAATCTGGTTTTCCCATTTCCCATTATCAGAAAGTCACAAAAAGGAATCACATGACTCTAGGGACACTGCAACAGTCATAAATGTGAGTCACTTATCAAGCATCCAAATGTCAGTCACCATGGTGATGCTACAGTGTTCATAAATGTGAATTTTAGAGCGGTGTCTTAAATCCCTTTTTTTCAGTGCCATTGCAACTTTGGACAGTCACTAAACAAACTTTTGTAAATTGTAGACTACCTGTACTTATTTATTTAGGTTCTTGTGGGCTTTGTGGCAAAGTCATCCATTTGTTTGTTTGTTTGTTTGTTTGTTTGTTTGCTTGCTTGCTTGCTTGCTTGCTTGCTTGTTTGCTTGTTTGTTTGTTTGTTTGTTTGTTTGATGATTCATTCATTCATTCTATTCATTCATTCATTCATTCATTCTATTCATTCATTCATTCATTCATTCATTCATTCATTCATTCATTCAATCTATAGGGTGGTACCTCTATTTAAGAACTTAATTTGTTCTGTGACCAGGTTCTTAAGTAGAAAGGTTTGTAAGTAGAAGCAATTTTCCCCATAGGAATCAATGTAAAAGCAAACAATGCATACAAATCCATTAGGAAAGAAATAAAGTCCTCGGAGAGGGGCAGCATACAAATCTAATAAATAAATAAATAATAATAATAATAATAATTATTATTATTATTATTATTATCATTGTTGTTGTTATTATTATCGTTGTTGTTGTTGTTGTTATTATTGTTATTATTGTTATTATGGGATTTGTATACTGTGTATTGTTGTTGTGAGCCGCTCCGAGTCCTCGGAGAGGGGCAGCATACAAATCTAATAAATTACTATTACTATTACTATTACTATTGCTATTGCTATTGCTATCGCTATTGCTATCACTATCACTATCACTATCACTATTGTTGTTTTGTTGTTGTTGTTGCTATTATTATTATTATTATTATTATTATTATTATTATTATTATTATTATTATTATGCATTCGGTAGATAAGCCCTTATCTGTGCACACACAGAAGCAAAAGTTTTGCCAAAATCTCTCTGCACCTGCATAGAAGCAAAATCTTGCTGGGATGCTCACGTATGCCCAAGACCTGAAGCTGCGCATGCAGCTCACCGGTAGCAGCGGTAGCATCAATCGCTGCCTGGCTGAGGCCTATAAATCCCCAGAATATGCAAACAAGCTGGGATCCATGCTGGGGAAGGCCGACACATCTGGATGGCCAACGCATGTGGAGGGCCGCTTTGCTGGGGAAGGCAGTTATAGTGTCAAGCTATATAAACATAGGATGATTTTCTAAGGTAGGCCATTTAACGTTATCTTTGCAAAGGAATATACAAATATGTATTGCGCCTAAGCCTCTCTTTCTTCTCTCCAGGAAATGCAAATGAATAATTAAGAAGAGCTCCTGTATTTTGTATTCTCTAGTTCCTTTTGGCACAGCGTCAGCAAATCAATTGTGATACGGAGGAATGTATTTCTTTCTCTCTTTGCAAGGTATTATTTGTAGGGGAGCATGTAATTAAACATAGCATCTCCATCCCTGATTTAAAATGCAAAGATAAATTTAGCTCCTTTGTTTTGCTCATGTGAAACATATCTTGAACAATCTGGAGCACTCCCTGTCTTCACAGTCAAAAGAGGGGATGTTATTTACCCCCCCCCCCCCCCAAAAAAAGACATGGCCGAGCATTTGTTCCTCACCACAGATGGTTCCAGGCAAATGTGAATTCTCATAGTGAACTTGCTGAAAACCCATCAATCAACTTCCTCCATTCTCCATTATTTAAAGAGGAAAAGAACTCCCCAACCCTATGTAAATTAGGAATGAAGGTCACATATTAGTTTGGGAAAATCCGCTCAGGACCATATTCTCCTACTCCCCCTCTCCCTAGGCAGCTACCATGTCTTCTCAAATGTTTTTTTCCAGGAATCAGAAAATAATCCCTCTGGAACAGCTTGGGTTGGAAGGTGACTGATGTGCAGTTGCTATTTGGAAGGAAATTGGCTAAAAGTGCTTTAGCCAGTCTTCGGAGAGGGGCAGCATACAAATCTAATAAATTATTATTATTATTATTATTAAATTAAAAGGAACTGGCCCTCC
Organism: Erythrolamprus reginae; assembly: GCF_031021105.1. Lineage (NCBI taxonomy): Eukaryota > Metazoa > Chordata > Lepidosauria > Squamata > Dipsadidae > Erythrolamprus > Erythrolamprus reginae. The sequence goes on along the minus strand of NC_091951.1, from coordinate 167,764,922 downwards.
TCAAATAATCTCCTCAAATAGTCAAGCTGAGACTCCCTCCTTCCCTCTTTCCCTGCCTGTCTATCCCTCTCTTCTATTTCTCTATGTTATACTATGGCAGGCATTCCCATGGGTGTTCAAGGAAGAAGCTGAGTATTGGATAAGAAGTGCTTCCCCTGACTTGTCATGTATAGTTCCAAGCCCCTTGGCAACCCAAAATTATAGGTTTAATGTGTCCCTGTGAACATTCTTTAATTGATTACACAGGTGAAAATTGGAAAATTTAGAATATCGTGCATATATGTTTCAGTAACGCAATTTAAAAGATGAAACATAATATACAAGAAAAACTCATTACATAAGGGGTGGATTCCTCTTACCTGCTGCTACTGGTGCACTGCACGCACAGCATGAGGGTTCTCATGTGTGTGTGCTTGCTGTGCCCATGCGTGTGCATGCGTCCCTAGCATGATTTTGCTTCCGCACATGTGCAGAAAGCAAAAACACACCCCTCACAGAATTTTGCTTCTGAGCATGCGCAGGAAGCAAAAAAGACCAAAAATTCAAGAAAAAAGATGGTGGCGCTTGAAGAACCGGCACTGGAGTGGTCACACACAAATTGTGCAATCTGGCAGCCGCTACTTGTGCTACCGTACCGGTAGAAACCCACCATTGCATTACGCGCAAGGCAAGATAGTTCAAGCCATGACTTGTCATAATTGTGATGATTATGGGGTAGAGGTCATGAAAGCCCCAAATCCACCATCTCAGAAAATTAGAATATTACATTATGCATTAATAAAGTAAGGATTGTACATAGAACAATATCAGACCACTGAAAAGTATAAATATGCATATGTACTCAGTACTTGGGCCTCTTTTGTAGCAATTACTGCCTCAATGCGGCCTGACATGGAAGCTATCAGCCTGTGGCACTGCTGATGTATTATGCTTCAATAGTGGCCTTTAGCTCTTCGACATTGTTCGGTATCATGTCTCTCATCTTTCTCTTGGCAATGCCCCATAGATTCTCTATGGGGTTCAGATCAGGTGAATTTGCTGGCCAATCAAGCACAGTAATCCCACGGTCATTGAACCAGATTTTGGTGCTTTTGGCAGTGTGGGCAGGTGCCACATCCTGCTGGAAAATTGAAGTCAGCATCCCCATAAAACTCATCTGTGGAAAGAAGCATGATGGCTGCGTTGATCCTGGACTTAATGAAGCACAGTGGACCAACACCAGCAGATGACATGCCCCCCTCCAAAATCAACACAGACTGTGGAACCTTCACACTGGAGTTCAAGCATCTTGATGTGTGTGCCTCTCCATTCTTCCTCCATACTATGAGTCCTTGGTTTCCAAATGAGATGCAAAAGTTTTCACAGTCTGTGTTGACTTGGAGAGCATGTCACAATATTCTAATTTTTCGAGTTTCACCTGTACAGTATGGCCATTTGTGTATGCCTTGATTGATATAATCCTTTAACGCAAGAATATATATTATTGGCCTCCCTTCTACTGTTTTAAAGTGGAATCCCCAGCAATCCTGAAAGAATTTTCAGGAGTCACCAAGAGCAGATTTTCCCAACCTTGGCAACTTGAAGATAATTGGACTTCAACTCCCAGAATTCCCCAGCCAGCAAATGCTGGCTGGGGAATTCTGGGAGTTGAAGTCCAGATATCTTCAAGTTGCCAAGGTTGGTAAACACTGACCTAGGGGCTACAGAAAGAAGCAGGAGGTGTTGCGTCACTCTTTTAATGCCTCTTTCTTTAATATTCAGAGTCTGCTCTGGTGACGTGTCAGGTCACAAACCTTTGGATCTAAGTCATGGGCCATAACTCTAGCGTCAACACTGGGGCGGGATTTTGGATTCTTTCTCTAACAGTAAGAGGATGTTGAGCAAGCTGTCTTCATGTGCTGCATTGGTCACTCTTTCTGTCCCTCCTATGTTTACTTTTGCTCAGCATGTAGCAGGCCAGGGTTTTAACAGATAAATGAGTTCTCTTTAGCTTGCCTAGAAGACAAGGCCATCTGTTCATCTAGAGAGGGGGGGAAAAACCTATATTGTGGAATAGTCATTGCAGTGGCTTTGTACCAAGGCTCACTGACTATAATCACATTGTGTTAAGTAAATACACAAAGCAGGATAATGTGACAGCTGCTGCCCAAGGAAGTTTGTATAATCGAAAGAAGGTAACATCAAATACGTTTATTCATCAAATAAATGCCTGTGCTTAGTAACAGGTTTGTTGAATATTCCAGAGGGACTGTAGTCAGAATTGTATGAGGCGTTTCCCAGAATGATTTCCCACGACCTTAGTTTTTTAGTTTCATCTATGTGGCCACTGTATGTATTTCAGGTTGAGAATATATACCAGCATGGTGGAAGAGTGTAGGTCCACCAGTTGTACTGGCACTAAATCAAAATATAGTTCGATGGGATTCAGTTTGGTCTCTTTATAAACCAAGAGCTACAGCTGAGATTGCTGTGTTTTTAAAAAGCTATGATTTTGTGTGTTGTATTTCCTCCATTGAAGATGACTATCCAACACAAAATTAATGTGCTAAAATATGTGTGGAATCAGTACTTGGCTGAATTGATATCATCATCATCATCATCATCATCATATTGCAAAGCTTCTGTTCATACAGTTGCAGAATAGTTGTGATCTCTCTGGCCACAAAGATATAGGTAGCTATATTCTAAATCAGTTGCAACTTTGGAATTATGTTCCTCTCTTGAAAGACAGGGCCATGGAAAGCACAGAGCTGAAATATTTTTAAGGCTAACCTTCTATCTATAAAGAACATTCAGGTACATCTGTACGACTGAATACTAAAAACACAGCTGCTTCATTTATTGCAACTGTTAAAATACATTTTGGCATATATATGTGTGTGTGTGTGTGTGTTTTCGTAGATTTTCACGGGTACAGATATGACGGTCTTGGCATATTCGGGTTTCTTCCCGTGTAGGATTTGGAAATTTCTGGCGACGTTTTGACGAGGTCCCACTCGTCATCTTCAGGCTGGTGTTTCTGTCCTTGTTCTAGGGCGAACACAGCGAGACCTGAGCTGCCTTCCTTCTATAAATACTGGTGGCTGGGTGTGGTTTGATGGCTCAGCAATTGCCTGCTGTGTAGGCAATATATATTATATATATATATATATATATATGTAGATTGTTCTGAGTTCGGGTTTTGCCCTGTGTAATATTTTGCACGTCTATGCTGTTGTTACAACAGCACGAAGCTTGGAACTTCAGCCTGATGATGGTGAATGTGATTTCACCGAAACGTCACATAGACATGCAAAATATTACACAGGGCAAAACCCGAACTCAGAACAATCTACATACATATAACCGTGAAAATTTACGAAAACAAATATATATATATATATATATATATATATATATATATATATATATATATATATATATATATATAAATTGATGACATGACATTGAAAATAGAACTCTAAATTCTATTCTATTCATGTTACAGGACAGTCATGATTTTACTTTTGAACATAATATTTTGACTTCTGCAGGATTGTATTATTGTGCAGAATAATACAATTCATGTACAAAAAATGTAGAGAAAACTCTAAAAATAAGATTAGAAAAGCACAGCCCAACACAGTATTGGATTATTACTGTATATTGTTTATGATTGCTGTTAGCCGCCCCGAGTTTTCAGAGAGGGGCGGCATATAAATCCAATAAAACTAAACTAAAACTAACTAAACAATACTACTGGAAAAGAAAAATAAGAGACACAAGAAGAAACTAGCGTGGCTGCATAAAGAATTCTCTGATAAACTAAAAGACAAAAAGAACAGGTATAAAAAATGAAAAGAGGGGCTCATAATTAAGGCAGAATATTAGCCTGTAGCCTGAATGTGCAAAAATGAAGTTAGGAAAGCTATGGCTCAGAATGAACTAAGACTTGAAACAAACATCAAAAAGAATGTTTAAAAAGGTTTCTATCAACATGTAAGAAAGAAAAAAAGTCAAGGCAAGGATCAGTCCACTAATGGGACTATTTACTATTGAGTTGACCTTCTCCAGAATTAATTGGTCTAAATATTCAGGAGAAAGGCCACAACTGCAGAGTTCTGCTATTGGATTGGTAATTGACAGCTACAAAGACATCAGGCTTCTAAGATAGAACACGATCAGTCTAGGATCCTAGTCCAGCCCTGAGCCTTAATACTTGGAAAGTTAGCCTTAAGCCTGAATTGGGGGCATGCTTTGGGGTGCCAAACAAGATTATGAAAAATGTGATTGAATGGCTTCATAAATGTTCAGGTAGACCTGGTAGAATAGGTAAAATTGGCCCATGGATCCAATGTTCCTTAGTTAGTTAGTTAGTTAGTTAGTTAGTTAGTTAGTTAGTTAGTTAGTTAGTTAGTTAGGCAATGAAGCAAATGAAAAGAGTCAGTTCTCTTTAAAGACTGACATAAACCACATAATTAGAAATAAAGAGGATCTAAATACCCAACCTACTTGAAGTTTCCTTTACTGACACTTTAAGAAAGTAAATTATTTCGGTTCTCATTTTTAGTCCTACAATGAGAATGAATCTTGCGCCCTCTGGTGAACATGACAGGAAGTGTGGGTAGATTATTAATATTTGGGATTTTCTTGTCCTGTGGACACAAAGAAAGCATATTGGATTTGACTAAAGAGCTAACCACATAGCTGTTTTTTTCCAAAGCAACAAATTGGATACTATGGAAAGTTCAGGTAGAAAATAAGGACAGTAACAATTTCCCCCCCAGAAATTAAAACTAGAAAAGATACTACCATAGTTTAAATTCTGCTGTATACCATGTTTCCCTAAAAATAAGGCCAGGTGTTATATTAATTTTTGCTTCAAAAGACGTATTAGGGATTATTTTCCAGTTAGGTCTTATTTTGGGGAAAATTTGGTACTAAATCCTCGGAGAGGGGCAGCATACAAATTCAATAGATAGGTAGACACTGTAGATAGATAGATAGATAGATAGATAGATAGATAGATAGATGGATGGATGGATGGATGGATGGATGGATGGATGGATGGATGGTAGATAGATAGATAGATAGATAGATAGATAGATAGATAGATAGATGGTAGATAGATAGATAGATAGATAGATAGATAGATAGATAGATAGATAGATAGATAGATGCATCTGTCTGACAATCTTAACTGGAACTTATTTTGAGGGTACAATTTATATT